>NW_024435145.1:0-13544 GCF_017639785.1 Mesocricetus auratus | reverse complement strand
GTTAAGCATGTAGTTTCACACACAGTGTTGTAACGTTAGTTTTGGAGAAGTTAAGCACGTAGTTTCTTATACAGTGTTATATGGTAGGTTCTCATATATTTAAGCACATAGTTTCACACACAGTGTTGTATCGTTAGTTTTGAAGAAGTTAAGCACATAGTTTCACAACAGTGTTGTATCATTAGTTTTCATGAAGTTAAGTACGTAGTTTCTCATATAGTGTTATATAGTTGGATTTCATGAAGTTAAGCACATAGTTTCACACACAGTGTTGTATCGTTAGTTTTCATGAAGTTAAGTACGTAGTTTCACATATAGTGTTATATAGTTAGATTTCATGAAGTTAAGCACATAGTTTCACACACAGTGTTGTATCGTTAGTTTTCATGAAGTTAAGTACGTAGTTTCTCATATAGTGTTATATAGTTGGATTTCATGAAGTTAAGCACATAGTTTCACACACAGTGTTGTATCGTTAGTTTTGAAGAAGTTAAGCATGTAGTTTCACACACAGTGTTGTAACGTTAGTTTTGGAGAAGTTAAGCACGTAGTTTCTTATACAGTGTTATATGGTAGGTTCTCATGATAGTTAAGCACATAGTTTCACACACAGTGTTGTATCGTTAGTTTTGAAGAAGTTAAGCACATAGTTTCACACACAGTGTTGTATCATTAGTTTTCATGAAGTTAAGTACGTAGTTTCTCATATAGTGTTATATAGTTGGATTTCATGAAGTTAAGCACATAGTTTCACACACAGTGTTGTATCGTTAGTTTTGAAGAAGTTAAGCACATAGTTTCACACACAGTGTTGTATCGTTAGTTTTCATGAAGTTAAGTACGTAGTTTCTCATATAGTGTTATATAGTTGGATTTCATGAAGTTAAGCACATAGTTTCACACACAGTGTTGTATAGTTAGTTTTGAAGAAGTTAAGCATGTAGTTTCACACACAGTGTTGTAACGTTAGTTTTGGAGAAGTTAAGCACGTAGTTTCTTATACAGTGTTATATGGTAGGTTCTCATATAGTTAAGCACATAGTTTCACACACAGTGTTGTATCGTTAGTTTTGAAGAAGTTAAGCACATAGTTTCACAACAGTGTTGTATCATTAGTTTTCATGAAGTTAAGTACGTAGTTTCTCATATAGTGTTATATAGTTGGATTTCATGAAGTTAAGCACATAGTTTCACACACAGTGTTGTATCGTTAGTTTTGAAGAAGTTAAGCATGTAGTTTCACACACAGTGTTGTAACGTTAGTTTTGAAGAAGTTAACACGTAGTTTCTTATACAGTGTTATATGGTAGGTTCTCATGTAGTTAAGCACATAGTTTCACATACACTGTTGTATCATTAGTTTTCATGAAGTTAAGTACGTAGTTTCTCATATAGTGTTATATAGTTAGATTTCATGAAGTTAAGCACATAGTTTCACACACAGTGTTGTATCGTTAGTTTTCATGAAGTTAAGTACGTAGTTTCACATATAGTGTTATATAGTTGGATTTCATGAAGTTAAGCACATAGTTTCACACACAGTGTTGTATCGTTAGTTTTGAAGAAGTTAAGCATGTAGTTTCACACACAGTGTTGTAACGTTAGTTTTGGAGAAGTTAAGCACGTAGTTTCTTATACAGTGTTATATGGTAGGTTCTCATATAGTTAAGCACATAGTTTCACACACAGTGTTGTATCGTTAGTTTTGAAGAAGTTAAGCACATAGTTTCACAACAGTGTTGTATCATTAGTTTTCATGAAGTTAAGTACGTAGTTTCTCATATAGTGTTATATAGTTGGATTTCATGAAGTTAAGCACATAGTTTCACACACAGTGTTGTATCGTTAGTTTTCATGAAGTTAAGTACGTAGTTTCTCATATAGTGTTATATAGTTGGATTTCATGAAGTTAAGCACATAGTTTCACACACAGTGTTGTATCGTTAGTTTTGAAGAAGTTAAGCACGTAGTTTCTTATACAGTGTTATATGGTAGGTTCTCATGATAGTTAAGCACATAGTTTCACACACAGTGTTGTATCGTTAGTTTTGAAGAAGTTAAGCACATAGTTTCACACACAGTGTTGTATCATTAGTTTTCATGAAGTTAAGTACGTAGTTTCTCATATAGTGTTATATAGTTGGATTTCATGAAGTTAAGCACATAGTTTCACACACAGTGTTGTATCGTTAGTTTTGAAGAAGTTAAGCACGTAGTTTCACACACAGTGTTGTATCGTTAGTTTTCATGAAGTTAAGCACGTAGTTTCACATACAGTGTTATATAGTTGGTTTTCATGAAGTTAAGCACATAGTTTCACACACAGTGTTGTATCGTTAGTTTTCATGAAGTTAAGTACGTAGTTTCTCATATAGTGTTATATAGTTAGATTTCATGAAGTTAAGCACATAGTTTCACACACAGTGTTGTATCGTTAGTTTTGGAGAAGTTAAGCACGTAGTTTCTTATACAGTGTTATATGGTAGGTTCTCATATAGTTAAGCACATAGTTTCACACACAGTGTTGTATCGTTAGTTTTGAAGAAGTTAAGCACATAGTTTCACAACAGTGTTGTATCATTAGTTTTCATGAAGTTAAGTACGTAGTTTCTCATATAGTGTTATATAGTTGGATTTCATGAAGTTAAGCACATAGTTTCACACACAGTGTTGTATCGTTAGTTTTGAAGAAGTTAAGCATATAGTTTCACACACAGTGTTGTATCGTTAGTTTTCATGAAGTTAAGTACGTAGTTTCTCATATAGTGTTATATAGTTGGATTTCATGAAGTTAAGCACATAGTTTCACACACAGTGTTGTATCGTTAGTTTTGAAGAAGTTAAGCATGTAGTTTCACACACAGTGTTGTAACGTTAGTTTTGAAGAAGTTAAGCACGTAGTTTCTTATACAGTGTTATATGGTAGGTTCTCATATATTTAAGCACATAGTTTCACATACAGTGTTGTATCGTTAGTTTTCATGAAGTTAAGTACGTAGTTTCTCATATAGTGTTATATAGTTAGATCTCATGAAGTTAAGCACATAGTTTCACACACAGTGTTGTATCGTTAGTTTTCATGAAGTTAAGTACGTAGTTTCTCATATAGTGTTATATAGTTGGATTTCATGAAGTTAAGCACATAGTTTCACACACAGTGTTGTATCGTTAGTTTTGAAGAAGTTAAGCATGTAGTTTCACACACAGTGTTGTAACGTTAGTTTTGGAGAAGTTAAGCACGTAGTTTCTTATACAGTGTTATATGGTAGGTTCTCATATAGTTAAGCACATAGTTTCACACACAGTGTTGTATCGTTAGTTTTGAAGAAGTTAAGCACATAGTTTCACAACAGTGTTGTATCATTAGTTTTCATGAAGTTAAGTACGTAGTTTCTCATATAGTGTTATATAGTTGGATTTCATGAAGTTAAGCACATAGTTTCACACACAGTGTTGTATCGTTAGTTTTGAAGAAGTTAAGCATGTAGTTTCACACACAGTGTTGTAACGTTAGTTTTGAAGAAGTTAACACGTAGTTTCTTATACAGTGTTATATGGTAGGTTCTCATGTAGTTAAGCACATAGTTTCACATACACTGTAGTATCATTAGTTTTCATGAAGTTAAGTACGTAGTTTCTCATATAGTGTTATATAGTTAGATTTCATGAAGTTAAGCACATAGTTTCACACACAGTGTTGTATCGTTAGTTTTCATGAAGTTAAGTACGTAGTTTCACATATAGTGTTATATAGTTGGATTTCATGAAGTTAAGCACATAGTTTCACACACAGTGTTGTATGGTTAGTTTTGAAGAAGTTAAGCATGTAGTTTCACACACAGTGTTGTAACGTTAGTTTTGGAGAAGTTAAGCACGTAGTTTCTTATACAGTGTTATATGGTAGGTTCTCATATAGTTAAGCACATAGTTTCACACACAGTGTTGTATCGTTAGTTTTGAAGAAGTTAAGCACGTAGTTTCACAACAGTGTTGTATAGTTAGATTTCATGAAGTTAAGCACATAGTTTCACACACAGTGTTGTATCGTTAGTTTTCATGAAGTTAAGTACGTAGTTTCTCATATAGTGTTATATAGTTGGATTTCATGAAGTTAAGCACATAGTTTCACACACAGTGTTGTATCGTTAGTTTTGAAGAAGTTAAGCATGTAGTTTCACACACAGTGTTGTAACGTTAGTTTTGAAGAAGTTAACACGTAGTTTCTTATACAGTGTTATATGGTAGGTTCTCATGTAGTTAAGCACATAGTTTCACATACACTGTTGTATCATTAGTTTTCATGAAGTTAAGTACGTAGTTTCTCATATAGTGTTATATAGTTGGATTTCATGAAGTTAAGCACATAGTTTCACACACAGTGTTGTATCGTTAGTTTTGAAGAAGTTAAGCATGTAGTTTCACACACAGTGTTGTAACGTTAGTTTTGGAGAAGTTAAGCACGTAGTTTCTTATACAGTGTTATATGGTAGGTTCTCATATAGTTAAGCACATAGTTTCACACACAGTGTTGTATCGTTAGTTTTGAAGAAGTTAAGCACATAGTTTCACAACAGTGTTGTATCATTAGTTTTCATGAAGTTAAGTACGTAGTTTCTCATATAGTGTTATATAGTTGGATTTCATGAAGTTAAGCACATAGTTTCACACACAGTGTTGTATCGTTAGTTTTCATGAAGTTAAGTACGTAGTTTCTCATATAGTGTTATATAGTTGGATTTCATGAAGTTAAGCACATAGTTTCACACACAGTGTTGTATCGTTAGTTTTCATGAAGTTAAGTACGTAGTTTCTCATATAGTGTTATATAGTTGGATTTCATGAAGTTAAGCACATAGTTTCACACACAGTGTTGTATCGTTAGTTTTGAAGAAGTTAAGCATGTAGTTTCACACACAGTGTTGTAACGTTAGTTTTGGAGAAGTTAAGCACGTAGTTTCTTATACAGTGTTATATGGTAGGTTCTCATATAGTTAAGCACATAGTTTCACACACAGTGTTGTATCGTTAGTTTTGAAGAAGTTAAGCACATAGTTTCACAACAGTGTTGTATCATTAGTTTTCATGAAGTTAAGTACGTAGTTTCTCATATAGTGTTATATAGTTGGATTTCATGAAGTTAAGCACATAGTTTCACACACAGTGTTGTATCGTTAGTTTTGAAGAAGTTAAGCACATAGTTTCACACACAGTGTTGTATCGTTAGTTTTCATGAAGTTAAGTACGTAGTTTCTCATATAGTGTTATATAGTTGGATTTCATGAAGTTAAGCACATAGTTTCACACACAGTGTTGTATCGTTAGTTTTGAAGAAGTTAAGCATGTAGTTTCACACACAGTGTTGTAACGTTAGTTTTGAAGAAGTTAACACGTAGTTTCTTATACAGTGTTATATGGTAGGTTCTCATGTAGTTAAGCACATAGTTTCACATACAGTGTATGTATCATTAGTTTTCATGAAGTTAAGTACGTAGTTTCTCATATAGTGTTATATAGTTAGATTTCATGAAGTTAAGCACATAGTTTCACACACAGTGTTGTATCGTTAGTTTTCATGAAGTTAAGTACGTAGTTTCTCATATAGTGTTATATAGTTGGATTTCATGAAGTTAAGCACATAGTTTCACACACAGTGTTGTATCGTTAGTTTTGAAGAAGTTAAGCATGTAGTTTCACACACAGTGTTGTAACGTTAGTTTTGAAGAAGTTAACACGTAGTTTCTTATACAGTGTTATATGGTAGGTTCTCATGTAGTTAAGCACATAGTTTCACATACACTGTTGTATCGTTAGTTTTAATGAAGTTAAGTACGTAGTTTCTCATATAGTGTTATATAGTTAGATCTCATGAAGTTAAGCACATAGTTTCACACACAGTGTTGTATCGTTAGTTTTCATGAAGTTAAGTACGTAGTTTCACATATAGTGTTATATAGTTGGATTTCATGAAGTTAAGCACATAGTTTCACACACAGTGTTGTATAGTTAGTTTTGAAGAAGTTAAGCATGTAGTTTCACACACAGTGTTGTAACGTTAGTTTTGGAGAAGTTAAGCACGTAGTTTCTTATACAGTGTTATATGGTAGGTTCTCATGTAGTTAAGCACATAGTTTCACACACAGTGTTGTATCGTTAGTTTTGAAGAAGTTAAGCACATAGTTTCACAACAGTGTTGTATCATTAGTTTTCATGAAGTTAAGTACGTAGTTTCTCATATAGTGTTATATAGTTGGATTTCATGAAGTTAAGCACATAGTTTCACACACAGTGTTGTATCGTTAGTTTTGAAGAAGTTAAGCATGTAGTTTCACACACAGTGTTGTAACGTTAGTTTTGAAGAAGTTAACACGTAGTTTCTTATACAGTGTTATATGGTAGGTTCTCATGTAGTTAAGCACATAGTTTCACATACACTGTTGTATCATTAGTTTTCATGAAGTTAAGTACGTAGTTTCTCATATAGTGTTATATAGTTAGATTTCATGAAGTTAAGCACATAGTTTCGCACACAGTGTTGTATCGTTAGTTTTCATGAAGTTAAGTACGTAGTTTCACATATAGTGTTATATAGTTGGATTTCATGAAGTTAAGCACATAGTTTCACACACAGTGTTGTATGGTTAGTTTTGAAGAAGTTAAGCATGTAGTTTCAAACACAGTGTTGTAACGTTAGTTTTGGAGAAGTTAAGCACCTAGTTTCTTATACAGTGTTATATGGTAGGTTCTCATATAGTTAAGCACATAGTTTCACACACAGTGTTGTATCGTTAGTTTTGAAGAAGTTAAGCACATAGTTTCACAACAGTGTTGTATCATTAGTTTTCATGAAGTTAAGTACGTAGTTTCTCATATAGTGTTATATAGTTGGATTTCATGAAGTTAAGCACATAGTTTCACACACAGTGTTGTATCGTTAGTTTTCATGAAGTTAAGTACGTAGTTTCACATATAGTGTTATATAGTTGGATTTCATGAAGTTAAGCACATAGTTTCACACACAGTGTTGTATCATTAGTTTTCATGAAGTTAAGTACGTAGTTTCTCATATAGTGTTATATAGTTAGATTTCATGAAGTTAAGCACATAGTTTCACACACAGTGTTGTATCGTTAGTTTTCATGAAGTTAAGTACGTAGTTTCTCATATAGTGTTATATAGTTGGATTTCATGAAGTTAAGCACATAGTTTCACACACAGTGTTGTATCGTTAGTTTTGAAGAAGTTAAGCACATAGTTTCACACACAGTGTTGTATCGTTAGTTTTCATGAAGTTAAGTACGTAGTTTCTCATATAGTGTTATATAGTTGGATTTCATGAAGTTAAGCACATAGTTTCACACACAGTGTTGTATAGTTAGTTTTGAAGAAGTTAAGCATGTAGTTTCACACACAGTGTTGTAACGTTAGTTTTGGAGAAGTTAAGCACGTAGTTTCTTATACAGTGTTATATGGTAGGTTCTCATATAGTTAAGCACATAGTTTCACACACAGTGTTGTATCGTTAGTTTTGAAGAAGTTAAGCACATAGTTTCACAACAGTGTTGTATCATTAGTTTTCATGAAGTTAAGTACGTAGTTTCTCATATAGTGTTATATAGTTGGATTTCATGAAGTTAAGCACATAGTTTCACACACAGTGTTGTATCGTTAGTTTTGAAGAAGTTAAGCATGTAGTTTCACACACAGTGTTGTAACGTTAGTTTTGAAGAAGTTAACACGTAGTTTCTTATACAGTGTTATATGGTAGGTTCTCATGTAGTTAAGCACATAGTTTCACATACACTGTTGTATCATTAGTTTTCATGAAGTTAAGTACGTAGTTTCTCATATAGTGTTATATAGTTAGATTTCATGAAGTTAAGCACATAGTTTCACACACAGTGTTGTATCGTTAGTTTTCATGAAGTTAAGTACGTAGTTTCACATATAGTGTTATATAGTTGGATTTCATGAAGTTAAGCACATAGTTTCACACACAGTGTTGTATGGTTAGTTTTGAAGAAGTTAAGCATGTAGTTTCACACACAGTGTTGTAACGTTAGTTTTGGAGAAGTTAAGCACGTAGTTTCTTATACAGTGTTATATGGTAGGTTCTCATATAGTTAAGCACATAGTTTCACACACAGTGTTGTATCGTTAGTTTTGAAGAAGTTAAGCACATAGTTTCACAACAGTGTTGTATCATTAGTTTTCATGAAGTTAAGTACGTAGTTTCTCATATAGTGTTATATAGTTGGATTTCATGAAGTTAAGCACATAGTTTCACACACAGTGTTGTATCGTTAGTTTTCATGAAGTTAAGTACGTAGTTTCTCATATAGTGTTATATAGTTGGATTTCATGAAGTTAAGCACATAGTTTCACACACAGTGTTGTATCGTTAGTTTTGAAGAAATTAAGCATGTAGTTTCACACACAGTGTTGTAACGTTAGTTTTGAAGAAGTTAACACGTAGTTTCTTATACAGTGTTATATGGTAGGTTCTCATGTAGTTAAGCACATAGTTTCACATACACTGTTGTATCATTAGTTTTAATGAAGTTAAGTACGTAGTTTCTCATATAGTGTTATATAGTTAGATCTCATGAAGTTAAGCACATAGTTTCACACACAGTGTTGTATCGTTAGTTTTCATGAAGTTAAGTACGTAGTTTCACATATAGTGTTATATAGTTGGATTTCATGAAGTTAAGCACATAGTTTCACACACAGTGTTGTATAGTTAGTTTTGAAGAAGTTAAGCATGTAGTTTCACACACAGTGTTGTAACGTTAGTTTTGGAGAAGTTAAGCACGTAGTTTCTTATACAGTGTTATATGGTAGGTTCTCATATAGTTAAGCACATAGTTTCACACACAGTGTTGTATCGTTAGTTTTGAAGAAGTTAAGCACATAGTTTCACAACAGTGTTGTATCATTAGTTTTCATGAAGTTAAGTACGTAGTTTCTCATATAGTGTTATATAGTTGGATTTCATGAAGTTAAGCACATAGTTTCACACACAGTGTTGTATCGTTAGTTTTGAAGAAGTTAAGCATGTAGTTTCACACACAGTGTTGTAACGTTAGTTTTGAAGAAGTTAACACGTAGTTTCTTATACAGTGTTATATGGTAGGTTCTCATGTAGTTAAGCACATAGTTTCACATACACTGTTGTATCATTAGTTTTCATGAAGTTAAGTACGTAGTTTCTCATATAGTGTTATATAGTTAGATTTCATGAAGTTAAGCACATCGTTTCGCACACAGTGTTGTATCGTTAGTTTTCATGACGTTAAGTACGTAGTTTCACATATAGTGTTATATAGTTGGATTTCATGAAGTTAAGCACATAGTTTCACACACAGTGTTGTATGGTTAGTTTTGAAGAAGTTAAGCATGTAGTTTCACACACAGTGTTGTAACGTTAGTTTTGGAGAAGTTAAGCACCTAGTTTCTTATACAGTGTTATATGGTAGGTTCTCATATAGTTAAGCACATAGTTTCACACACAGTGTTGTATCGTTAGTTTTGAAGAAGTTAAGCACATAGTTTCACAACAGTGTTGTATCATTAGTTTTCATGAAGTTAAGTACGTAGTTTCTCATATAGTGTTATATAGTTGGATTTCATGAAGTTAAGCACATAGTTTCACACACAGTGTTGTATCGTTAGTTTTGAAGAAGTTAAGCACATAGTTTCACACACAGTGTTGTATCATTAGTTTTCATGAAGTTAAGTACGTAGTTTCTCATATAGTGTTATATAGTTGGATTTCATGAAGTTAAGCACATAGTTTCACACACAGTGTTGTATCGTTAGTTTTGAAGAAGTTAAGCATGTAGTTTCACACACAGTGTTGTAACGTTAGTTTTGAAGAAGTTAACACGTAGTTTCTTATACAGTGTTATATGGTAGGTTCTCATGTAGTTAAGCACATAGTTTCACATACACTGTAGTATCATTAGTTTTCATGAAGTTAAGTACGTAGTTTCTCATATAGTGTTATATAGTTAGATTTCATGAAGTTAAGCACATAGTTTCACACACAGTGTTGTATCGTTAGTTTTCATGAAGTTAAGTACGTAGTTTCTCATATAGTGTTATATAGTTGGATTTCATGAAGTTAAGCACATAGTTTCACACACAGTGTTGTATGGTTAGTTTTGAAGAAGTTAAGCATGTAGTTTCACACACAGTGTTGTAACGTTAGTTTTGGAGAAGTTAAGCACGTAGTTTCTTATACAGTGTTATATGGTAGGTTCTCATATAATTAAGCACATAGTTTCACACACAGTGTTGTATCGTTAGTTTTGAAGAAGTTAAGCACATAGTTTCACACACAGTGTTGTATCGTTAGTTTTCATGAAGTTAAGTACGTAGTTTCTCATATAGTGTTATATAGTTGGATTTCATGAAGTTAAGCACATAGTTTCACACACAGTGTTGTATCGTTAGTTTTCATGAAGTTAAGTACGTAGTTTCACATATAGTGTTATATAGTTGGATTTCATGAAGTTAAGCACATAGTTTCACACACAGTGTTGTATGGTTAGTTTTGAAGAAGTTAAGCATGTAGTTTCACACACAGTGTTGTAACGTTAGTTTTGGAGAAGTTAAGCACGTAGTTTCTTATACAGTGTTATATGGTAGGTTCTCATGTAGTTAAGCACATAGTTTCACATACACTGTTGTATCATTAGTTTTCATGAAGTTAAGTACGTAGTTTCTCATATAGTATTATATAGTTAGATTTCATGAAGTTAAGCACATAGTTTCACACACAGTGTTGTATCGTTAGTTTTCAAGAAGTTAAGTATGTAGTTTCACACACAGTGTTGTAACGTTAGTTTTGAAGAAGTTAACAGGTAGTTTCTTATACAGTGTTATATGGTAGGTTCTCATGTAGTTAAGCACATAGTTTCACATACACTGTTGTATCATTAGTTTTCATGAAGTTAAGTACGTTGTTTCTCATATAGTGTTATATAGTTAGATTTCATGATGTTAAGCACATAGTTTCACACACAGTGTTGTATCGTTAGTTTTGAAGAAGTTAAGCAGGTAGTTTCTTATACAGTGTTATATGGTAGGTTCTCATGTAGTTAAGCACATAGTTTCACATACACTGTTGTATTATTAGTTTTCATGAAGTTAAGTACGTAGTTTCTCATATAGTGTTATATAGTTAGATTTCATGAAGTTAAGCACATAGTTTCACACACAGTGTTGTATCGTTAGTTTTCATGAAGTTAAGTACGTAGTTTCACATATAGTGTTATATTGTTGGATTTCATGAAGTTAAGCACATAGGTTCACACACAGTGTTGTATGGTTAGTTTTGAAGAAGTTAAGCATGTAGTTTCACACACAGTGTTGTAACGTTAGTTTTGAAGAAGTTAACACGTAGTTTCTTATACAGTGTTATATAGTAGGTTCTCATGTAGTTAAGCACATAGTTTCACATACACTGTTGTATCATTAGTTTTCATGAAGTTAAGTACGTAGTTTCACATATAGTGTTATATAGTTGGATTTCATGAAGTTAAGCACATAGTTTCACACACAGTGTTGTATGGTTAGTTTTGAAGAAGTTAAGCATGTAGTTTCACAGACAGTGTTGTAACGTTAGTTTTGGAGAAGTTAAGCACGTAGTTTCTTATACAGTGTTATATGGTAGGTTCTCATATAGTTAAGCACATAGTTTCACACACAGTGTTGTATCGTTAGTTTTGAAGAAGTTAAGCATGTAGTTTCACAAACAGTGTTGGAACGTTGGTTTTGAAGAAGTTACCACGTAGTTTCTTAAACAGTGTTATATGGTAGGTTCTCATGTAGTTAAGCACATAGTTTCACATACACTGTTGTATCATTAGTTTTCATGAAGTTAAGTACGTAGTTTCACATATAGTGTTATATAGTTGGATTTCATGAAGTTAAGCACGTAGTTTCACACACAGTGTTGTATGGTTAGTTTTGAAGAAGTTAAGCATGTAGTTTCACACACAGTGTTGTAATGTTACTTTTGGAGAAGTTAAGCACGTAGTTTCTTACACAGTGTTATACGGTAGGTTCTCCTATAGTTAAGCACATAGATTCACATACAGTGTTGTATCTTTAGTTTTGAAGATGTTAAGCACATAGTTTCACACACAGTGTTGTATCGTTAGTTTTCATGAAGTTAAGTACGTTGTTTCTCATATAGTATTATATAGTTGGTTTTCATGAAGTTAAGCACATAGTTTCACACACAGTGTTGTAACGTTAGTTTTGAAGAAGTTAACAGGTAGTTTCTTATACAGTGTTATATAGTAGGTTCTAATGTAGTTAAGCACATAGTTTCACATACACTGTTGTATCATTAGTTTTCATGAAGTTAAGTACGTAGTTTCTCATATAGTGTTATATAGTTAGATTTCATGAAGTTAAGCACATAGTTTCACACACAGTGTTGTATCGTTAGTTTTCATGAAGTTAAGTACGTAGTTTCGCATATAGTGTTATATAGTTGGATTTCATGAAGTTAAGCACATAGTTTCACACACAGTGTTGTATGGTTACTTTTGAAGGTAGTTAAGCATGTAGTTTCACACACAGTGTTGTAACGTTAGTTTTGGAGAAGTTAAGCACGTAGTTTCTTATACAGTGTTATATGGTAGGTTCTCATATAGTTAAGCACATAGTTTCACACACAGTGTTGTATCGTTAGTTTTGAAGAAGTTAAGCACATAGTTTCACACACAGTGTTGTATCGTTAGTTTTCATGAAGTTAAGTACGTTGTTTCTCATATAGTGTTATATAGTTGGATTTCATGAAGTTAAGCACATAGTTTCACACACAGTGTTGTATCGTTAGTTTTCAAGAAGTTAATTATGTAGTTTCACACACAGTGTTGTAACGTTAGTTTTGAAGAAGTTAACAGGTAGTTTCTTATACAGTGTTATATGGTAGGTTCTCATGTAGTTAAGCACATAGTTTCACATACACTGTTGTATCATTAGTTTTCATGAAGTTAAGTACGTTGTTTCTCATATAGTATTATATAGTTAGTTTTCATGAAGTTAAGCACATAGTTTCACACACAGTGTTGTAACGTTAGTTTTGAAGAAGTTAACAGGTAGTTTCTTATACAGTGTTATATGGTAGGTTCTCATGTAGTTAAGCACATAGATTCACATACACTGTTGTATTATTAGTTTTCATGAAGGTAATTACGTAGTTTCTCATATAGTGTTATATAGTTAGATTTCATGAAGTTAAGCACATAGTTTCACACACAGTGTTGTATCGTTAGTTTTCATGAAGTACGTAGTTTCACATATAGTGTTATATTGTTGGACTTCATGAAGTTAAGCACATAGGTTCACACACAGTGTTGTATGGTTAGTTTTGAAGAAGTTAAGCATGTAGTTTCACACACAGTGTTGTAACGTTAGTTTTGAAGAATTTAACACGAAGTTTCTTATACAGTGTTATATAGTAGGTTCTCATGTAGTTAAGCACATAGTTTCACATACACTGTTGTATCATTAGTTTTCATGAAGTT
>NW_024435144.1:0-2684 GCF_017639785.1 Mesocricetus auratus | reverse complement strand
ATGCTCATCTTTTCAACTTTTTTGTTTTGTTTTGTTTTTTATGAGACAGGGTTTCTCTGTATTGTTTTGGAGACTGTCAGTCCAGCCTGGCCTCGAACTCATGAGATCCACTTGCCTCTGCCTCCTGAGTGCTGGGATAAAAGGCTTGAACCACCACAGCCCAGGCTTTCACCTTGTGTCTTTGTGTGGCTTGGGTATCAAGGTAATTGTAGCCTCGTAGAAAGAGTTTGGCAGTGAGCCTCCTGCTTCTATAGTGTGGAATACTTTGACGAGTATTGGAATGAGCTCTTCTTTGAATTTCTGGTAGAATTCTGCACTGAAGCCATCTGGGCCTGGGCTTTTTTTGTTTGGGAGACTTTTGATGACTGCTTCTATTTCATTAGGGGTTATAGGTCTGTTTAGATTATTTATCTGTTCTTGATTTAGTTTTGGCAAGTGATATCTATCCAGGAAATTGTCCATTTCCTTTAAATTTTCAAATTTTGTGGAGTACAGATTTTCAAAGTATGCCCTGATGATTCTCTTGATTTCCTCAGAGTCCGTTGTTATGTCCCCTTTCTCATCCCTGATTTTGTTAATTAGCATGTTCTCTCTCTGTCTTTTGGTTAGTTTGGACAGAGGTTTGTCTATTTTGTTGATTTTCTCAAAGAACCAACTCTTTGTTTCATTGATTCTTCTCAATGTTTTCCTGGTTTCTACTTGATTGATTTCAGCCCTCAATTTGATTATTTCCTGGCGTCTGCTCCTCCTGGGGAGTTTGCTTCTTTTTGTTCTAGAACATTCAGCTGTGCTATTAATTCTCTAGTATGACTGTTCTCCAGTTTTTTCATGTGGGCACTTAGTGCTATAAACTTTCCTCTCAGCACTGCTTTCAAAGTGTCCCATAAGTTTGTGTATGTTGTGTCTTCATTCTCATTGAAATCGAGGAAGTCTTTAATTTCTTTTTTTATTTGTTCCTTTACCCAGGGATGGTGCAATTGTGCATTGTTCAATCTCCATGAGTTTGTAGGGTTTCTGCGATTTGTGTTATTGTTGAATTCTAATGTTAATGCATGGTGGTCTGATAAGATGCAGGGGGTTATTCCAATTTTTTTGTATCTGTGGAGATTTGCTATGTTTCCTATTATGTGGTCAATTTTAGAGAAGGTTCCATGTGGTGCCGAGAAGAAGGTATATCCCTTTGTATTTGGGTGGAATGTTCTATAGATGTCTGTTAAACCCAGTTGGGTCATAACTTCTATTAATTCTTTTGTTTCTTTGTTAAGTTTCTGTCTGGAGGTCCTATCTAGCGGTGAGAGCAGAGTGTTGAAGTCTCCTACTATTAGTGTGTGAGATTTTATGTGCATTTTGAGCTTTAGTAATGTTTCTTTCACGAATGTAGGTGCCTTTGTATTTGGGGCGTAGATATTTAAAATCGAGACTTCGTCTTGATGTATTTTTCCTTTGATGAATATGAAGTGCCCTTCTTCATCTCTTTTGATTGATTTTAATTTGAAGCCTAATTTGTTAGATATTAGGATTGCTACGCCCGCTTGTTTCTTGGGGCCGTTTGATTGGAAGATCTTTTCCCAGCCCTTTACTCTGAGATAACGTCTGTCTTTGGTGTTGAGCGCCTCCAAGACCCCAACCCAGTGAGCCCAGCTTCAGGTGAGATTGGGTCCCCGGCTGGGACCACCCGCCCATCACCCATCCCCCTCCATCTTCGGGGCTGCTCCCGGCTTCCAGAAGAGCCGCCCACACAGGAAAGAGATCAGCCCCTCCAAGACCCCAACCCAGCGAGCCCAGCTTCAGGTGAGATTGGGTCCCCGGCTGGGACCACCCGCCCATCACCCATCCCCCTCCATCTTCGGGGCCGCTCCAGGCTTCTAGAAGAGCCGCCCACACAGGAAAGAGATCAGCCCCTCCAAGACACCAACCCAGTGAGCCCAGCTTCAGGTGAGATTGGGTCCCCGGCTGGGACCACCCGTCCATCACCCATCCCCCTCCATCTTCGGGGCTGCTCCCGGCTTCCAGAAGAGCCGCCCACACAGGAAAGAGATCAGCCCCTCCAAGACCCCAACCCAGCGAGCCCAGCTTCAGGTGAGATTGAGTCCCTGGCTGTGACCACCCGCCCATCACCCATCCCCCTCCATCTTCGGGGCCGCTCCCGGCTTCCAGAAGAGCTGCCCACACAGGAAAGAGATCAGCCCCTCCAAGACCCCAACCCAGCGAGCCCAGCTTCAGGTGAGATTGGGTCCCTGGCTGGGACCACCCGCCCATCACCCATCCCCCTCCATCTTCGGGGCCGCTCCCGGCTTCCAGAAGAGCCGCCCACACAGGAAAGAGATCAGCCCCTCCAAGACACCAACCCAGCGAGCCCAGCTTCAGGAAAGAGATCAGCCCCTCCAAGACCCCAACCCCAGCGAGGCCAGCTTCAGCTTCAGCTGCAGTAAGGAAGGAGACCAGTGGAAACAGAAAGCCCCCACCAGCACCCACTGGAAGAAGAGATGGGAAGAAGACAGAATAAGAGATCACTCAGCAATAGAAACACCAACACGACCCCACCAGAATCCAGGGATCCAACACCAGCAAGACCTGAAAAGCACTACATAGATGAAGATGAGGAGACAGACCTTAAAAATTATTTCATGAAGATGATGGAGAGCCTCAAAGAAGAAACGAGGATACGAAGACAGAACCCATCT
>NW_024435143.1:0-32527 GCF_017639785.1 Mesocricetus auratus | reverse complement strand
GTTCCCTCTCCCTACCCTCTTACCCCAGCCACCTCCCCCGTTTCTCCCAACCCCCATCCCACTCCATCTCCCCTCTTCACCCCTGGGAGGGTAAGGCCTTCTATGAGGGATTTTCAAAGACTGTCATATAATGCCGGCCAGTGCATAGATCCTCCTCCATGGGTCCAGGCTGAGAGAGCATCCCTCCATGTGGAATGGGCTCCCACAGTCCATTTGTATGTCAGGAATGAATACTGATCTACTCTCCAAGGTCCCATATATTGCCGAGGCATCTTCTCTGACACCCAGGTTCAAGATTTGGGATGGGTGGGGTGGGTGAGGGTGGGTGTAGGGGGTGGTATCTGAATCAGTCACATGCTGGTCTCTCAGTCATCAGTCTGGGGTCCATGTGTTCCCACTTGTTTAGGTCAGCTGCCTTTGTGGGTTTTGCCAGCCTGGTCTTGTTTCCTTTGCTCATCACTCCTCTTTGCAACTGGGTTCCAGGAGTTCAGTTCAGTTTTTAGCTGTGGGTGTCTTAAGCTTAACCTTTGAAAACATATACAGGGGACTGAGTAAGGTTTATCCCTGTTATAAAATTTTTCTGTACTTAGTGTGGCTACAGTGACATTAGTGTAGGATCTGTCTGGATAACTGGATTTAAACTGAGAGGCTGTGGAGGGATATTTAATTCATAGCCCTCCAAACTGACTGTAACTGGTTTTACCTTAGCAAACAGACAGAACATTTGAATAGACAGAGTGACTTAAAACTTCGAGTGACAAGAATATAGAACTACTGTATATGGAACAGGCAGAATTTTAATTAATTATGTATGTGTTATATATTATATATATTATATATTTGAAATAAATTAAAATCCTGACTGTTCCATCTACTTTTTTTCGGTTTTACGAGTCAGGGTTTCTCTGTTGCTTTGGAGGCTGTTTTGGTACTAGATTTTGTAGACCAGGCTAGTCTTGAACTCACAGAGATTTGCCTGCCTCCCTAGTGCTGGAATTAAAGGCGTGTGTCACTAATGCCAGGCAGTGGCACTGATCTTAACTTAGGACCCTTTAGGTCTATAACTCAGTTGAAACACCGTGAGGTCTGTTTTAAGATAAGACAAAAAAATAAAATATGCATAAGAACAAATGGGGATCTTGGATTCCATTTTAGTCAAGGGAAGAATGAGGCTCATTTCTGAAAAGAAGCTGTCACTTGCTGAAAATTAGTGACTGTAGTTTCCAATGAGGCTAGAGCATAGGACTCCAAAGGTCTTTCTGTGTTTTGCAACCAAATACTAGATCAGGATTGATAGTGACCTTGAAAAAAAAGACATGTGTCTCCAGAAGGAGAATTGATTTTAAAATCAGCACTGAGGGACCACAGACTCTTCAAGGAAGTAGACACTACATTGGTGTGGGGTGCTTGGGGTATTTTTTGTTGTTATTTTTGTTTTGTTTTGTTTTTCGAGACAGGGTTTCTGTGTATTTTGGAGCCTGTCCTGGTACTCAGTCTCTAGACCAGATGTCTGCCTGCCTCTGCCTCCTGAGTGCAGGGATTAAAGGCGTGCACTACTCTACTTGACACTTGAGGGTTTTATAGGATGGAAAGAGAAGCTTCGGGGATGAAAGATTCCATCTGCAGGTCAGTTCCCCTGTAGTCTCAGAATGGTATATACCACTTGAAAAGGTGAGTTGATCCTCTTATCCTAAGAGTTTTGAGTATAACAACCCACAGGTGTTATCAGTGAAGTCAAGTTACCTTTTCAGAGATTCTCAGGCCACCTGAGCCTTGAAATGTCATCATCAACTCTTCATTAAATGCCGACTATTACTGCCTTGGGACCCCTTTTCCTCTGAGATAAAATTGCTTTCCCACTTCAGTATTCTTGTTCTACACAGTTTCTGCTGTTGTTTCTTCCTGATCAAAAAATATGCTTGCTAAAACATGTTTGTTAAATTTTCCTGTCACAGTGAGGATGATAATAATAATAAAACAAAAATCTTTCAAAATCTTGACTTATTAAACATATCTTTTGTATGATTATGTATATACATACGTTCTGCTCCATGTGATTATGCTTTCTTAAAATAACATGTGCTCTACTATAAGTGCCCATGTAAATTCAACTTGCTCCAGCCTCATTTTGTTGGCAGCAAAATTAAAATTTTAAGAAACAAAATAATGATAAATGACAAAATAAATATTTTATCTATTTGGCCCCATAGATAAAACAAAGACAGATGACCCATGGTCCTGAACCTATTTTTGAGACAATTAACATTAGTCTGCCATTTTTTAAGTAGCAATTGGTCTTTATCATATGTGTTTGCATGTTTTGCTTGCATTTAAGTATATGCACAATGGTGTGTCAGATGCCCAAGGAGCCAGAAGACAGCATCAAATCGCCTGTATTATTGGATGATTGAGAAACTTTCATGTGGGTGCTGGGAGCTGACTCAGGTCCTCTGCAAGAAGAGCCACTGCTCTTAACGGCTGAGCCATTTCCCCAGCCCTACGTAACACAAGTTTTCAAATCTAAACTTTAGAATCTGCTTTAAATGACATGATATATGCAATTATATAATTCTGGTGTATCCACTTGATCCTTATCTCAATTCTGGTTCTACAGTATGGTCCCTGTTCTTAAAGGTATAAATTAACTCGCTGGCAGTTGTATCTACGAATGCAGACTCACAGTTGAGAATGAGCGATGTAGAAGTATTCTATCACCGTCTCTACCAACCCTCCCCAAAGAAACAGTCTAGACAGGAAGCAACTGAAGAGAACTCTTAAATATTGTGATATGGATGCTGACATGTAGATCTTCACAGCTGGTGGACTCTGGTGGGTGTGGGGCTGAGGGTGGGGCTAGGGAAGAACTCAGTATTCTTTAAGAGGCTAGCCACTGGAAGTTAGACCTAGCTCCACTGAATATATATGGGAACTCAAATTTGATTTGGTAATTTTTTTCTTCTTTTGTTTTGGGGGAGGTCACAAGTTTGGTTGTGAACTTGGGGGGCATGGGAATTGAATGTGATAAAGGTGTATTATATGAAAGTTCCAAATAATAAAGATATTAAGTTAAGAAAAAGGAGAGATGAATTCTCCTACCCCAGGGTTCACATTTCCTTTTGGACAATTATCCTCTCTTTAGATAAGAATAGCTTCTATCTGTGCTTATGAATGTATATAGAGATACAAATATTAATGTTATTTTGATCACTACAATCTCTTTAAAAACAAACTAATAAGGTTTTTGTTCTCAAGTTCCTTATTTTAACCAAACCTATGTTAAAGAAACAAAAACCTGCTGGGTGGTGGTGGCACTTGTTTTAATCCCAGCACTTGCGAGGCAGAGGCAAGAGGATCTCTGTGAGGCCAGCCTGGTCTACACAGCTAGTAACAGGACAGACAGAACCCTGTCTCAAAAAAGCAAAAAAAAGAAAGACAGACAGACAGACAGACAGACCTAATACCGATCTATGTCATAGAATACAGGGACTTTGTCTATCTTATAAATTAAACAACTGCCATCTTCATACCTTCACCTGTGCCCGCCTAACATGATCACAGTGGTGCTTATTTAATGTTTATGTTCCTTCAAAAAAGATGAGACAAACAGGGCATTCCAGACAATTTTATATAGACAATAAAGGTGCATATGTTTAGGGGGAGAGGGGTGGCTAACAGGAAGAAATATCCATATGGCTATAAAAAGGTCTCATGCATGCTAAATATTTTTCAGTGTGAGTGATTCTGAATCACCCACGCTCCCATCAAGAACTCCTTTCCAGTTCTCTCTCTCTCTTTTTTAATTTAAATTAGAAACAAGGTTGCTTCACATGTCAATCCTAGCTCCCTTTTCCTCTACCCTCCTCCCATGCCCTCTCACCAACTCCCCATTCTCCCCACTACTTCCCCAGGGAGTGTGAGGCCCTCCCTTGGGGGGTGTGTCCATAGTCCATCATTTCATCCAGGGCTGAGCCTATGCCCTACTCCAAGAGTCCTAGGCTGAGAGAGCATCTCTCATAGTGGGATGGGCACCCAAAGTCCATTTGTACAACAGGGATAAATACTGATATTACCCAAGGCCCCATAGATTGCCTAGGCGTCCTCACTGACAGCCACATTCAGGGGGTCTGGATCAGTCCCATGCTGGATTCCCAGCCATAAGTCTGAGGTTCAAGAGCTCCCCTTGTTCAGGTCAGCTGTTTCTGTGGGTTAAACAAGCCCAGTCTTGACCCCTATGCTCATCAGTCCTCCCTCTCTGTCACTGGATTCCTTGATTTCAGCTCAGTGTTTATCTGTCTTACCAGTTCTCTGAAGCAGACTCAATAAACTCATTGGTTCCTTAGGATGAACTTTGGTGAAAATGAACTTTGATTTGCTATTGGTACCTTATGAAGAAGAGACATTGTTTAGTGTCCCCTTCCCTAAGGGGAACATTCTTGTAAGTGCTAGTAAATTCATTTGTTAATGCTGTCTGAAGATAAAAGTGATTTACCTCTTCTCCTTTTAATCTTTTGCTACTATATTAGTGACTATTAGCTAAGGCCTTCAATATAACATTGCATGTTAGAATAGGGCCTCATGCAACTTCTAGTTCATGATAGTGACAGGCTTAAAATAGCACCTTCCTCCATTCTGACCACTCTCTGTGCTATGTATAAAAATCATCTCTACTTAGCTAGGCATGGTGACCCCACTGAACAAGGAGGGAAACCAAAGGTGAAGTTTCTGTGACCTCTTGTGGCAAAGGTCTTCATGTGTATCCTGTGAAAAAGAGGATGTGCATATCAGATGTGGAGTGCCACCTTGTGGAAGTGAAACTTTAGTGCAGGTCATTGGAGGCTTCTGCCATAGTTGACTTGATAGGTTCCAAAACTGAGAGTGACGATAGAGCTGAATCATCCTCTCTGCAAGCATGGTTCCTCTGTCAAACAGTAACTCAGCTCTAGTCAAAAAGAAGAGCCATACTCATTCTCCAGTGAGATCTACGTTCTTCCCCATGGCAAAAGTCCAAAGGGCTCTCAGATATAACACTATGCCTAGGGAACCCCAGGGGACAGAATGTTACTGGATAACTCTGGCTTGTATCTTCTGTCCAGTCCAATGAGCATTGACTTCCAAATACCTGGCTAAAAGCTATTATACTACAAGCCTTGTTAGTTTTTATGGTAGAATTTGTCACTTTCTTGAATCCCATAATGAATGGTATTATTTTATATTGAGTTATTAGGAACTTAATCATTTGTGCTTGGGGGAAAAATTGTGCTTGTGCTTGGTATGGTGGTGTGTGTCTTTAATCTTAGTACTGAAGGAAGAATTGGGGGTGGGGGTGAAAGAGCTGACAGATCTCTGGGAGTTCAAGATGAATAGTCCATGAACAGTTCCAGACTAGCCATATAAAGACCTTATCTCAAAAACAGAAATACAAACAGAAGTTCCAGGATGTTTTTCAGAAAGTTGTACCTAGTGAATTTGTCATCGCAGATATTATAAAGAGTATAAGATCAAACTTTATTGTGCCAAGAAAACATACACGACAAATTGAGGAATCCAGTGTACTGCAGATAAAACAGTTGAATATAACACTGACATAAAAATGTAGCATCCACAAAACTAACTGTTTTATGTGCAATAGTTTTCAAGTCACATTATGTGAATTAGTAATAACATTAGGCAGGATTTATATACATCCCAGTACTATTTCATATAATGATACAAAATGTTCATATTAACTAAAAACACTAAAGTGTTCTTTTCTGTACAATTTTCTTTTGTTCTTGGCTTTGTTTTTCTTTCTTGAGGCAAATGTTGTATACCAGGAAGACTTCTAGCAAAGATCTAAACCTACAGCAGCCCAAAGATTTATCCTACTGTACAAGAAACAAAATCTCCTGTTTGGTTCCATGGTTATCCATACAGGAATCCTCTTGGGGTTAGGTTGATTGAATTTGTATACCGTTTCCCAGGAAGCAATTCTTGTTGTATAAATAAGAGCATTTCTGTGGTATCAGCTTGCAAGCATTTTCGATTAGCTGCACATATCTGCCATACTTTTCAGTAACGGCGCAACCCATGTTTTTGCCTTAGGAATGCTTTTTGGAGCTTGGATAAAACTAGGACTTGCACTCATCTTTGCTGTCACTCTCCTGTTGTGGTATAATCATTTTGTACACAGTGAAGATGTGTTTCTGTCAAGGCACCTTCTTATTGGCTTAATAAAGATCTGAACGACCAATAGCTAGGAAGTACTGCTGGGGAGAGAAAGGAACTCAGGGAAAGAATCTGAGAGTGAGGATTGGCAGCCAGCCACAGAGGAAGTAGGACATATGCTACTGAGGCAGGGTAACAAGCCATGTAGCAGAACATAGATTAATAAAAATGGTTAAGTTTTAAGAGGTAGGGCGGCGGAACAAGCCTATGCTGAGGCCATGCTTTCATATTTAATAAGTCTCCGTGTCTCTAGATAAGTCTCTAAAGAAAGCCCTGCTACTCTCTCCCTCTCCCTCCTCCTCTCAGTTTTATTATTTTATGTCTATGAGTGTTTTGCCTGAATATATGTCAGAGAGTTCACCACGTGCAGGCCAGGTACCCTCAGAGCATATGGTGCTGAAAGCTGCTCTGTGAGTACTGAAAAGCAAACCCAGCTCCTCTGGAAGAACATGCAGAGCTCTTAACTGCTGATCTATCCTTCCAGACTCTACCCCACATTGCTCTCTACACTCTGGTCTTTGACTTCATCTCCCTATTACTACTGGTGCTTCCTGTGTAAAATATATGTAATATACACCATAGCTAGGAAGCCTGACAAAATGATGCCCAGGTTTGCACCAGCCATTAAAAAAATAAAAAGGAACAATATCCTGTAACCTTGAACTGACTCCAGATATAACTATGGCTATGGATACCCTTTCCTTTTGTTTCATTATGGTCTTCTCCAAATAACACAGAAGGGAGGCAACTTCAAGTAGTGGGACTATCTCTCAGGATAGTGGACACCTAGGAACCATCCTAAAGTTGTCTTTTTGGTGTGTGACCAATGACATTTGACATAAAGAGCAGAAGTTTGCTGATTGCCCAACCTGCTAAGCACCTGCTCATGACAAACACATGAAGATGCTAGAAGAGGGCACCCAAACACCACCTTTTGTTTTCCACTTGTTGAATGGGAAATTTCTTTACATTTGGCACAGGGCTGTGGTCAGCACGTTTCTGTGCTGGGGTCCCTTGAAACACAAATAGACACACACAGATAAAACTGGAATAAATACGTTTTATGCATTTGAGGTGGAGCAGAGGGTCCTCCACATCAGGTGTATGGGAAGGTTGGAAGATAAACACATACATTTTTTTCTCCTTCTGTCATGTGGGTCCTAGTGATAAAACTCAGGTTGTCAGGCTCATTGGCAAAAAACTTTACTCTTTAATCCATCCCATCACTGGCCATAAGTGATTTGTTCGTTTGATACACGGTTTGGCCTGGAACTTATTATGTAATACAGTCTGGCTTCAGACTCATAGATTTCTTTTTGTCCATGTCTTCCTGGTCCTGGGATTAAATTCAGGCACCACAACGCATAGCCCAGGTGACATTTTAAAGCACTGTGGATGGACACTTGGAAACAACCATAGATCATCTACTGTCATCTCCCATGACATTCTTTGATGTTAGCCTTTCAGGACAATGTCATCAAACAATGTCATGGGCCAGTCATTTATATGTGGCAGGAGTGTTCATCAGATGCTGCCTGTGCCTCTCAAGCTATCATCAGCTTCATGGTAAACTGAAGATTCATAGACACAGTGTCCAGGCCTTGCTAGGAACAGATTGTTACCACACAATGACCCTGGGAGCAGACATTTCACAAAAGAGCTATTCCAGGACAATCTAGAATATAAGATGTGAAGAGGGGACCCTCAATCCATGACCATTACATGTTACCTTCAGCAGGGAAGAATTCCTAGGGTCTATATCCTCAATGAAATAGTTACAATCATAGTAATCATGGTGTTTGACCCACCACACTTCTGTAGTATCTAGTGCTGGAGTTTTCTCCATCTCTTCTCTATGAGACTATAGAGACATGCAGGGAAGGCTGGGGGAGGAAGTCCTGTGTATTTGTCAATAAAGCACTGTTGGCCAATAGGGAACCAAGATAGGTGGGACTGGGAGTCCAGGAAGACTCAGGAAAGGAGAAACCCAAAGAGTCAAGTTGTAACACCATGGGGTAGGAAGCCCCGAAACCTCTCCAGTAAGAGAAATACTAAGATTAACAATTATGGGATAAAACTTAAGTCAGAGCTAGCCAGTAAGAAACAAGCAAGGCAAACAGCTTCATAATTAATATAGCCTCCTATATGTTTGTTTGGGACTGATGAACCTTTGGAACAGGATGGTGGGAAGGCTTGCCTTTACAGAAGCCTCTTTACAACTTTCATATGGTCTTTGAGGGCCACAATTATTCTTTAAGTTTTCATTACTGTGCCTAAGTGACCCATAAAACTAAATGCCTCTAACCTGTAACCCCCTAGCCCAAGGACAGATGCTTCCTGAAATGCTGCAGTTCATATAAGGTAACAAGCCATATATTTGCAAGTCACTAAGCATGTTTGGTTGACCCAACTGCGCTGAATGTGCTTGATTACATGTACATGGGAGGTATGTATGCAGGAAGTGCATTCAGGATGTATGCTTGCCACTGATTGAATGAAGGTGGGGAATATGTAACGTGTGGGTTTACCATTAGAAGCACCTGGCTGTTGTAGCTCTTGGCCAATTTCCAGGGACCCTTTAATGAACCTGGTCAGAGTTCATCATCCTGGCCAGTATTCAGTTAAAGCTTGCTTAAAATTTGGCTAAAATACTGGTACTGGTCTTATTCTCATTCATTGGGATTAACAGCTTAAAAGATAACAATATTTTGGGTGTCCTCAGGGACAATCACGGAAATTTGATCCCCAGTTGGGCCTTGGAGAATGGTAGGCTTTCATTGGGCACCAGACATCCAGTCTCCTGCTAGATTGCTTGAAGTTTTTCTTAGTTTAGAATGGTTGGCTGAGCCGGGCTTGTGGTGGCACATGGCTGATCTACAAGAGCTAGTTCCAGGACAGCCTCCAAAGACAAAGAGAAACCCTGTCCCAAAACCCCACACCCCAAAAAAGAAATGGTTGGCTGTTAGATACCAGTCTATAGTTTTTATTTTGTAGAGATTAGTTCTCCCTTGTTTTAGTGTCTCTAGGACTTTCATTATGAAGTTATGTTGAATGAGGTGAAAGAATTTTTCTGCATTTTTAATTTCAGTTTTGTTGTTACTGTTTCTTGAAATCTAGTGAGTTTGTATTGTTTGATACAGCAATTTCCTTCTTCTTCTTCTTCTTCTTCTTCTTCTTCTTCTTCTTCTTCTTCTTCTTCTTCTTCTGTAAGCACTTAGATAAAATTTCCCCATAGAACTGATTTTATTATATTTCAGGGGTTGTGTTTTCATTTTTATTTAGTTCCAGAAATAAAATATTTCTTGACTCTATTTTTGCCCCATTCATCCTGCAGTGATGAATGAGTTGCTTAATAGAGTCCCAGGGTACCTGATGCCTACTTCAGTCCTCTGAGAACATGGGGCGTGTACATGATGCCTAGAAACATGTGCAAGCAAAGACCATTATTATAAAACTGTAAGGGACAAAAGTTCAAGGTCATCACTTATTGATAGCATGTTGACCTTGTGCCAGACACTGAAGGGAGAAACAATGATGGTTGGACCATATCCTGATGTGACCACTTGGCTATGCACATCTCTTACCTTCCAGCTAAACTTTGCTTTATAAATTGTAGGTGATGGTACTTCCACCACACGATGAGTTTGTGCCCAAGGTGAGTGCAAAGGCAGAGACTTGGATGGCTGGTAGCAACAGGGGAAGAAGTTGCAATAGTAACCAAGAATTGGGAACTGGGTTTTTGGGCACCTTACCTTTGTTTTGAGACAATCTGAAAGGGCATATTTGGAGGGGGTAGGGGGATGGGGCATTCCAGACATTCAGGGGTGAGCCTGAGGCTCTAACTGAACAATTGTAATACAAACTGGTCATTTCCCCCTTCCATTTCTTGCCTCCAGGTTGTCACATGATGCATCTCATCCCTATCACTTGCTCTCTAATTAACTGTTACTTGTTATTGAGACAGGACTTCACTCTGTATTTCAGGGTGTGTGTGTGTGTGTGTGTGTGTGTGTGTGTGTGTGTGTGTGTGTGTGTGTGTGTGTGTGAATGTGTGTGTATGTATGTTTTGGAGTCCAGAAGAAATTGTTGGAACTTCTAGACGTGGAATTACAGACAGCTGGTAGTTGTGTGATATGGGTGCTGGGAATTAAACACAGAACCTCTGGAAGAGCAGCAAGTGCTCTTAAATGCTGTTCCATTATTAGCTATTTTGTCTCTGAAGTTTCAATTTATTTTATTTTTATAAGATATGTTTATCCCAGGACAGACAGATCTATGTAGCCTGGCTGTGTCTAGGTGACTCGTTGGTTTTCATAGTTTCTTGTCATAGCTTCATTTTTTGAGGCAGAGTGTCTCTACTATAAGCCCTTACAATCTTTGACCTTACTTTCTAGACCAGACTAGACTTGTACTCATAGAGACTCACCTATCTCTGCCTCTCAAGAGCTGGGAATAAAGGTGTGTGAACCTGTGACCTTGTCTACCCCGTGCCTGTAGGTTTCTCATTCTTTCCTGAGATTGCCAGACATCTGCTACCCATAAACTGGCCTGCATGCATCAGGCACAGATCCCTTCCTGGTGGGCTTGCCCAGGGGACCCTATTCTACCCAAGACTGGAAAATTCCCCCTAGAGGATGGGATTTGCTCTTGAGCCCTCACACCCTTTAAAGATTACTTGCTCACCTAGCCTGGACTGCTTTCTCATCTCATGAGACAGCCTGGCAGTCTCTTCCTCAACAAACACCTTTTTTATTATCCACAGACTGCTCTTGTTAGGTGGTTTTTGCTCTACTTGCTTACAGTAAGGAGAGGGGCTGTGAGTAAGTAATGAAGACGGTGAACTTCCCAGATTCCTGGGTTCTTCCTCATCCTCTGGACCTGAGACAAGAGGCTGACAGATTAAAGTAAATGCCTTGTGGTCTTTCTTCCTACAGATAGTGGCCCTGCTGATGGACTGGCTGAAAAATTTCAAGGCAGCATCAGGACACATTTACATGACAGTTGACCAAACCCCAAATGGGAAAGAATTCCTTTCAAAGACCCAAAGGAATAAACCAACAAAATAGACCTTAAATAGAAGTTGAGCTTTGGCTTGCTGAGTTTTACCTCTGCTTTGTGGAGGGTCCTTTTGTCTGAGTGCCTGCTGTGTACGAATGATTGTTTCCTCCTTCCAAATAAAATTCTTTCTTCAACTTCTGATTCTCTTTGCTATAGTGAAGAATTCTCTGCTGCTACCTGTAACTCTTGAGATGTTTTCCACCTTTGAATTCTTTTTTCTTTCTTTTCTTTTTGGTTTTTTTGAGACAGAGTTTCTCTGTATTGTTTTGGAGGCTGCTCTGTAGACCAGGCAGGCCTTGAACTCACAGAGATTCACCTGCCTCTGTCTCCCAAGTGCTGGGATTAAAGGCATGTGCCACCAATGCCCGGACCCCACCATTGAATTCTTTAACTGGCCAGTAAATATACCCAAACAAGACCCTTAGATGGCAACAGGAGGTAAACAAAGTAACTAAGGACCTCACCCTGAACAGCAAGGTTTCAGTAAATTCACCAAGTTGGACTTGTCTGATGTCTTGCTCTGCCTGCCTGTCTGGAACAGACAGACAGTTCCTTCAGTCTCACTCCTCTGGAAAAGGTCACACTGCAGAAAAACTTTCTCAGGTGTTTCATGAACATCTCTGACTTTGTAATTGTGGGAGGCATGCGGCACAGACAGATGGGAAGGGAATGCTGAGGCTGGTACATGGACACTATAAAGCTCAGTTGTGATGGTTGGTGAGATGCCTCAGTGGCAATGAGTGCCTGCTGATTCTTGTAGAGGACTCGAGTTTGGTTCCAGGAATCCACATCTGGTATCTTGCAAACACTTTGGAAGGAACATGTAAATAGACTGTGAAAACGAAGCTGTAAACAGTTCAGAGGGAGAGATGAGCTTGGAAGGCAAAAGAGTGATAAGTGGATGTGTTTGTGGCTGATAGATAAGCATAGAGGTAAGCTCAGAGGAACCTCATAAAAGCCACAAAGGAGGACACCAGAGCAGAGCACTGGGATGTGCCAAGCATGAGATGCTGTGTGAGCCCTGAAGCAGACTCTCCTCCACCCACCAACTGAGAAACCCCATGACAGCTCAAGACAGAGCACTGAGCTGGATCCTTGGTGTCCAGTTGGCCACTACACTTTGCTGTGCAAGCAGATCGAGAGGGACAAGAAGACTTGAAACCCGAACCTGAATGTGGAGGCATACACACCACACTCATCTGGTCATGGTATATTATACCTTGGGCCCTAGGATGCTTTTGCTTATTTGTTAGATGCTTATTTTGCTTATGTTGATTGGTTGGAAATATAGTTGTTGTGAGACATGTGATTTGGGAATAAATAAACTATTCAAGTGAAATTGTGTTGTATATTTCCTCCCCCGAGTAATCTGAGGGTGTGCTCGCATCACACTTGTAACCCTAATCGCAACAGATCCAATCACTCTTCTGACATGATTTATTTTTAAAGGGATATACATGGAAGAACAAATGGCCACCACTCTGAGGCTGCTTTAGGACCAAAGGTGTGCCCCTGCCTTGCTAAGGCTTTCTCTTCTGGTTTGCGTTCCCCCTGTCCCCATCCACAACCTCGGCTTTAGCACACATAGGGAAAAATAAAGTGCAAAACCCAGTGGTATGAAAGAGCAAAAGCAATGTCTCTGTCACTGTGGCTTTAAGTGGCTTTGGGCTGAAATTAAGTATTTGTTCTTTTGAAACCGGGCATTGGTGGCACAGGCCTTTAATCCCTGCATTTGGGAGGCAGAGGCAGTTGGATCTCTGTGAGTTCAAGATCAGACTGGTTTACAAGAACTAGTTCCAGGACAGCCTCGAACGCTACACAGAGAAACCCTGTCTCAAAAAACCAGAATAAAATAAAATAAAAGTTTGTACTTTTGAATTGTGCTGAGATTATTAACATATGTAATTCATATGTATGCCCGAGAAAGGAAGGAAGGAAGGGAAAATGGGAGAGCATATCTGAAACTGAAAGTTAACATTGGCATTAACACTAGCAGTATAAAAACAAAGCATAGTAATTTCACAAGTTCTGATTACTGAGTATCAGAATGAAGTCCTGAGAGACATTCCCAGCACACAGATCAAACAACTCAAATTTCCCTGTTACATTGGTAGGGAAGGATGCCCTACCACTCCCAAGTCAGTACAGACACACACAGACATTAAATTCTCAGCATAAGGATATTTATTACCCTGGGGGAAAGGAGGCCTGCCTCTGGATCAGGCAAAGGTATTTTTGCAGGAGTGGGTTTTTAAGGAGAAAAAGGGGGAGTCTATGCTAGGGTGAGTTGGTAAATCCTGATTACACATTGTTTGATTGGGACATCTAGCTTGCCCCTGCACAGCCCAGAAAGTCCCCCCAACTCTCTCTCTCTCTCTCTCACTGTCTCTATCTGTGTCTCTCTGCTCTCTTTGTCTCTGTCTCTGTCTCTGTCTTTATCTCTCTCCCTCTCCTCTCTCTCAACCTGGCCAACTCAGAGAGTCTCAGAAAAAAGGAAGGAAAGCTGCCATAAAGACAAGTTCCCAATTCTCAGCAGCTATTGCAGCTTCCTCCCCTAAAACTGCCAGCCACACAAGTCCCCGCCTAAGCATTCAGCATTTGACCATACTTTGGCACAAAGTCAACTTTTGATGGACACATCATCACCCATCACCTATTATGCCCAGTCCACAAGACCCCACAAAGACCACCAAGGAGCTGACTCACCAATGCAAACACACTAAGTTTCTTTATTGGAATACAAGCCAAGTCATGGACCTCATCCAGCAGCTGCAAGGGCATGGAGGGATGGGGGTGGGAGCCTCCAACCCTTTAGTGCAGGAAGCTTATAAAGGCAAAAAAGAGAGAACCATACAGTTGGCCTAGGTTAAACAAACAAGGTTAACCAGGGGAATGGGGGGGTTGCAGGTTGGTTAGTTACTTATCTTGGGAAATGATTGAGGAATTTCTATCACCTATCTTCACAGCCAGGCAGTTACAGTTATCTGCTCTTCCGAGGACAAAGAGCTAACCATTGGGCATTGACATAGCCTGGGGGTGGAATCCTTTCTCCCAGAACTGGGGGTATAGTCATGACTCATTTGTCACCCACACAGGTCAAGGGTACTATTCTGTCTGGAAACACATCTGACTCTCACCCTAGCACATAAGAATTTTTTTCATAGAACCTAAACAAAATCTATAGTGTAAGCCAGTGAAATAACCCTACCTCCACTATACAACACCCTGCCTTTCCCATCACCAATTCATCAAGGTCTAATATGGTAAGATTCTAAGAAAATGTGTTTAGATTTGTAAATAAAAGTTACAAATGCCTGTGTATGTAAAAGCCTAGTTATAAAAGTCTGTAAATACAACATATTAAAATGTTGAAAGTTCAAAATAAATGAAAGTCTAAGTAAGTTGTGAGGATTTAATAAGGTGATTCAAAGCATTGATGGTATATGCCTTTAATCCCAGCACTCAGGAGGCAGAGGAAGGCAGATCTCTGTGAGTTGGAGGCCAGTTTGGTATACAGAGTGAGTTCCAGAACAGCCTCCAAAACAATACAGAGATACCCTGTCTCAAAAAAACCAAAAAAAGGAAAGAAAGTGATTGATGGTATGAGTTTGAGAAAGTGACTTATGTGTGTGGAAAAGTAAATTAAGGTTTATGAAAAGTTGCTGTGGAATAAACTTGTACACTGAAAATGCATTGATTTCACTGCTAACAAAAAGCAGAGCTGGGCAGTGGTGATGCACAATTTCAGTTCTTGCACTCAGTCAGATGGATATATATGTAAGTTCAAGGCTAGTCAGGTTTACAGAGCTAGTTCCAGGACAGCCTCGGCTACACAGAGAAACCGTGTCTCAAAAAACCACAAAGACTAAAATGAAAAAAAAGCTGATTGGCTGATAGCTATGAAGGAATTTAGGGTCAGAGAGAATGCCCTAAAGAAGGACAGAGTCTTGGGAGTCACAAGCAGACACAGAAGGAAGCAAGATGAATATGCAGTGTTGAAATAAGGGACCACCATGTAGCAGGGAGGAGATAGGAAATATGGGTGAATTTAAAATATAAGTGTCAGCTAGTAATAATCATGAACTATTGGATGAGCATTTATAATTAATAATAAGTCTCTGAGTGGTTATTTGGGAGCAGTTTCTGGGACACAGAGAAACTCCGCCTACAAAAAGATGTTTCAGATTTATTTCCCTCTCTCTATGCTATTGCTTGGATTCCCAAACTTTTCTATGACTCCAAATCATAAATCTACTGCACTTTCCACAATGTGAATTTTAGTGCAGATTACAAACAGTAGTAATACTAACATATTTAAAATTTATCTTTTTTGTAAACTTCAACAAATATCTTAAGTTTCAGAAAATCAAGTTGAATCCACTGGTCACAGGTCAAATGGACTCCTGTTAACCAAAAGCCTAAGTTTTATCTCAGCCCAGTCTGTGTTGGCACCACACTACAGGGAACATCTTTTCCAGGTCAATGTGTTTGGGGCTGCAATTGGAATCAGTCAAACAGCCCCATGTCTGATCCTTAGTGGGGTGGTGTGGATGCAGGGAAGCCAATTACCCAAAGACATTAAAGATGAGACAGAAACACCTGATCATATCAGGAGTGCTCCCTGTAAATACTGAAGACCATGGTGTATTGTTCTATCACATTAAGTAACCATCCAAAAGTGGGGGCAAAGGCAGAAGACATCAATTATCATGTACAAAATTTTCCCACCTTCCCTATCCTGTGATCCCTAGCCCCTTTCCCTGGTCTTGTGTTCTCCCTTCCCCAACTAACAGGACCATGGGACTAAAGCTTCCAAATGTATATCTAAGTAAAAGTTTTAACATAGTCTCCTTTACTTTTTCTTCTGTCTCTAGTCTATCTCAATAGATTTCAAATCAACTACAAACTGCTCCAGCAACTAACTGGCCTCAGATGATTCCTCAGCACCTGGATCCTAGGCAACTCCAAAGTGGCTAGTCACAGAAAATCCAGTCTAACAAGTTATTCCATCACTGCCCACAATTGCCCAGCACCAGATGATCCTGCAGAGACTGGACATCAACTGAGACAGCCTACTCTTCAGGACCTTGGCCAATACACCAGCTTCTTTAGATCCCTAACAGCAATACACCTGTGTCAACAGGAAACAGCTAGAGAGAATAACACCAAATTACCCAATACCCAGAGATTCAATACTAAAACAAATTGGTAGGAATGGAGGGTTTTCTAATATACTCAAGATTGGAAAACATGGTATTGACAGATTTTTCCATTTACCCCCTTCTCTCCCTGGATAAAAACTGCTAGATCACAATCCTAATGCTAGTCCCTTACGTCTAGTTCCTTATTAGACAGCTGACTTATTCCGGAGACAACACACCAAGGTCCAACTATCCAAGTTCAATATTTGGCTAACATGTCCAATCAGGACTTACCAACTCACACTAACACAGAATACCCCCTTTTTCATTCTAAAAATCCACAGAGATGGCTCTACTTCCTCTTGGATCAAATTCAGAGATTTCAAAAGTATCTTTAATCTTCCAAATCAAATTAAAGTCATAAGACCTAAAAGTCTCATGCAAGGCTACTTAAATAACAAGAGACTTGGTCTGTGGTATGGTTACTCTTAAACTCAATACTAGATAATGAGAGATTTAGTTTAAAGTGTGTTTACTAGATGTTTGGAGAATTGAGGAAGAAAATCTGTTTCTTCTTTGTCTTATGATAAAGAAGTCTGTTGTCATTTCCTCCTTTTTGGTTGGGGTATATGAAAATGTTAATGAATGGGGGGCTCCGCGGTCCTGTGGGCTCTGCTGGCCACCCGTGTGGCGGCAGCGTTTGAGCCAGTGAGCATGGGCATCGCCATTGTGGCTGTGTTAGTGCTCACCAGCTACCTGACCTACTCTGACTTGTACTGCCGCTTCACCGAGTGCTGCAATGAGGAACGGCCCCTCAACGTGTCGGCCCTCAAGATGGACTTGGAGGAGAAGCTGTTTGGACAGCACCTCGCCACCGAAGTGATTCTCAAGGCACTGACAGGCTTCAGGAACAATAAAAAACCCAAGAAACCACTGACTCTTTCCTTGCACGGCTTGGCTGGCATAGGCAAGAATTTTGTCAGCCAGATTGTGGCTGAAAACCTTCACCCAAAAGGCCTGAAGAGTAACTTTGTTCACCTGTTCGTCTCTACTCTGCACTTTCCTCACAAGCAGCAGATAAAACTGTACGAGGACCAGCTCCAGAAGTGGATCCGAGGCAACATGAGCCCATGTGGCAACTCCGTCTTCATCGGAGACGAGATGGATAAGTTGCATCCTGGGATCATCAATGCGATCAAGCTCTTCCTAGACTACTATGAGCAGGTGGATGTGATTTCCTACCGGATAGCCATCTTCATCTTCCACAGTAATGCAGGCAGGGACCTGATTACTAAGACGACCCTGGACTTCTGACGGGCAAGAAGGAAGAGGGAAGAGATCCAGCTGAAGGACCTGGAGCCCGTGCTGTCCGTGGGTGTCTTCAACAACAAGCACTGTGTTCTGTGGCACAGTGGGCTGATAGACAGAAACCTCATCGACTACTTTATCCCCTTCCTTCCCTTGGAGTACAGACGCGCGAAGATGTGTGTGCGGGCAGAGATGCGGGCTCAGGGGGATGCTGTCGATGAAAACATCGTCTCCAGAGTGGCAGATGAAATGATATTTTTACCCAAGGATGAGAAGATCTATTCAGACAAGGGCTGCAATATAGTGCAGTCACCATTGAGCTCCTCACCCCATAGGGTGGGAGGATTCAGGGGAGCCTCCTGCTCCTCCAGGGCCTTGCCTTGCCGAAGCACTTTGAAGAACCCCTTGGGGTTTGCACATTTGCAACTGTGGACTCTGGGGATGCTGTGGGTGCTGCATGGCAGCAGCTGAAGACGAATGTGGATCAAGTGCCTAGAAACATCGGAACACGGTGCCAGTGGTACCCTGTAGAGAGCTGCAAAGTCCTGTACCCTTAAGATGGTGCTGGCTTCTGCCTTCTGCTAGCCCAATAGCAGGTGCTCTCTATGATAAACAACACCTGTATTTGGTTCAGGCTGGATATCAGGCTTGCTTCCGCATACATGGACCTATCTGCAGGATCCACATGGCATACTGGGGTTGGCCGCCCAAGGTCTTTTAAGCTGTGGGTTGGGGCTCCCTGGCACTCCCCTGGAGAAGAAGATTATTTAAGGTTCCTGAATAAACTGCTTAAAGAAGAGTCTGGGCGTTGCGTCTTCCTTGCAGGTAGAGGTGGGCAGGCTCAGATGGGTTGGCTCAAACCATGCAGTCGGGTGTAGCCAATTTGAGCATCAATGACTTCAATCTCCAGAAACTAGCCTGGCTGCATGCGCCTAATTTCTCTGTACCCAGAAGCCTCCACTGTTGTTCAAGGGTGTCTTCCATTAAAGGAAACTGTACAAGCAGAAGCACAGGCCAGCTGAGGTCAATGTTCTGCTTTCCCCTCCCTCAGTGCAGGCTTTGAAATGTCTTTTCCCACTGTGATTAGTGAAGCAGTCAACATCATATAAGAAACAGTCATGTGGGTGCTGGGAGTTGAGCCGGGGTCCGCTGGCCATCAGTCAGCTCCCCAGAATGGTAGGGACCTCATCCATCCTTATTCCCCACACTCAATCCTTCATTAAATCCAGTCTCTATGGAATCACTTAGCTTGAGTCTGTGAATCGCTACCTTACTAATGCTACTCAGCTTTCTCCAGCTGCCTCACACCATCAGGGCCTATTTTAGCCAGTTAATGCCCTAATTAGAATCTATTACAGCCAGTGTGTTATTAGTCGCTTTACCCCTGTACTCATTAAATGCTACCCAGTCTACCAGCCATGCAAGTGGCTTGAAGGAAAAAGGAAAAAACTATGACAGGTATTACAGTATAGGGCTGTTGTAGATCTACTGCTCCACCACCATACGCAGAAGCGGAACAGCCAACTCAGGGTTCATGCACTGAATGGTACCTTTTTCCAGGGACATGGAAGCAAGTACGTATGGAATTGTGGCTTGCTTTCCCTGTGCTCCAGGATCAGCAAGGAGACCTAGTGATTGGAGAAGTTTGGCTTGCGCATGTCATCTGTTCAGTATGCCAATTTTACAAAAGCTGCAAATTTGTCTAAGTACTTGTCCAGTTTTCTTTTACAGAATTGGTCACTTAAATTTGAAGATACTTTGAAGGAGTTGAAGCTGGCAGTGGTCCATGTGAATTCCACCAGAGTGGACCTTTCCTTTGCATCAGGATTATCGTCCTGGCTGACTTCTGCAATGAACAATCTTAAGGAGTACGCGGGTATAGGAGCATTAACAGGTCTCTTGGTGTTGGTCTCCATGGTGTGCTTGTGGTTTCTATATAAGATTAGAGTCACACAAAGATGCAACACAGCCATGATCATTCAGGCCTTTACCGATATTGAAGCAGGACAGTCCCACCAGGCATGGTTGGCTACCTTAAGAGCTGATTAATTGTGCTCAGGATGTGAGGGAAAGCACTGCACTCTGTGTCAACTTACAGTGACCCAGACAAGAGCACGTCTGATTGCATGCAGGTTGGTACCCAAAAAACGTCATGCCTCTGAAAAAAAAGGGTATCGGACGGGTCTGATGATGGTTGGGTGAATGACACGAAATGAGAAATCAGTACAATGTCCCTGTCTATGTCAGAGATTAGACCTCTACTCTTGCCTGTTGTGTTTAAAACAAAAAAGGGGGAAATGTAGAGAGGCGAAAAGTGACGCACCCTTAAGATGGTGCTGGCTTTTGCCTTCTGCTAGCCCAATAGCAGGTGCTCTTTATGATAAACAACACCTGTATTTGGTTAAGGCTGGATATCAGGCTTGCTTCCATGTACGTGGACCTATCTTCATGTTCCACGTGGCATACTTCGTGGCATACTGGGGTTGGCCGCCCAAGGTCTTTTAAGCTGTGGGTTGTGGCTCCCTGGCGCTCCCTGGGAGAAGAAGATTGTTTAAATTTCCTGAATAAACTGTTTAAAGAAGAGTCTGGGCATTGCCTCTTCCTTGCTGGTTGAGGTGGCACGACAGTACCCATGCCTCAGATGCCACTAATGGGCTACACACCCTGTTGCAGCTTTGGAACCAGATTTCTCTCTCCAGGAGCACCACCTCTGCTTTTTTTTGCCTTGAGCTGGCACTGAGTTTTCAGAAGTAGATGCTGGTGTCTGAGGGGAGCATATCGGCCTGACCTCGGCTGCACTGTCAGTGTCAGCAGTAAGGACTGCATATAAGGTCCTTGTAGCACACAGGGACACAGCCATTGAGGCTATACCTTAGCTTCTGCTCACAGCTCTGGCTGTGGGATTCTCTCACCTGCCTCCTACTGCCTATGGGTTGCAGCATGCCTTGGACCATGTCTCATGAACTGTTAGATTCACCCCAGCCTCATCCCTGGTCATGTCAGAACGGCCATCAGCGTTGAAGGAGGTCTGGTTCCTTTGCCTGCTAGACTTGCCCTGAAGGTCAAGCTCAGCTGTACAGCACCAGTATCATGCACAGGAAGGATAAGCACTAGACCAGAGCTGGCCTGGCCACTCCCCAATTGTGCACAGACTCCACCTGCAGGAGTGGCCATACACCAGAGGTGCTGCCTTTTTTCAAAGGAAACGTATATTTTTAAAACATGTTTTTTACTTCTAAATGTTAGGTAAAAGTATAAGATGCCATGTGTTTTAAAACTTAGGAAGCTCCGGGTGTTGGTGGCCCATGCCTTTAATCCCAGCACTCGGGAGGCAGAGGCAGGTGGATCTCTGTGTGTTCGAGGCCAGCCTGGTCTACAAAGTGAGTTCAAGTACAGCATCTAAGGCTACAGAGAAACCCTGTGTCCAAAAAAAAAACTTAGGAAGCACCAGGCGGCGGTGGCACACACCTTTAATCTAGCATTTAGGAGGCAGAGGCAGGTGGATCTCTAAGTTCGAGGCCAAGCTGGTCTGCAGAGTGAGTTCCAGGATAGCCAGGGCTACAGAGAGAAACCCTGTTTCAAAAGACAAAAACATAGGAAAGACATAAAATAGACTAAGTATTCTTAATATTCTCAGGTTTTTATTGTTGCTGGGTAGGGGACACAATGCCCTTTCTCCTAGCAGGAAGATCAGGACTCAGGGTGCCTCTGCTATGTTATAGGTTTGAGGCTAGCCTGAGCTACATACAATTTTTAAAAGAAAAAAGTTTTTATTGTTAAAATGTGTAGAGTGGAATTATATGGGCACAACTTTAGACCTCACAGTCCTGTTTGTGGTGGGTCCTGTGTGTAACCTCTGGGTGATGTCTTCAGTGGCAGTACCCGGCTGTTCTGACAGTAGGAGAGCAAGTCTGTGACTCCAGCCTTTAACCATTCTGTTCATCGTTACAGTGTGGCTGCAGATATGAGAAAGAAGACTGTGCCATATTTTTACAGAGTGTGGTAGAATGACTATTTTTATAATGTGGAGATGCCTTATAGAGAATCTTATTTAGTCTTTTAAAAATGCCAAGGTGAGCTCGGTGTGGTGATGTGTATCTTTAGTCCCAGCACCTGGGAGGTCATGGCAGGACTGCCTCAACTTGAAGGCCAGCCTATGCCAAGCTACATACAGAGATTCCATCTCAAAGCAGAAAGCAGACAAAAGCCTGCCAAGATGATGAAGTTCCATGTCATGTGCTTGGTTTGGAGCCAAGCTACCATTTATAACCTGTTGAGTGCCTGTACAAGAAGAATCAAGCCTTTCTGTTTACAATGATGCAATATGTAGACACATGTTGGCCACCTTTGGACTGCTGTTACTGATCTGTGATTTGGCAAGGCCTGGGCTGGCCTGTGAGAAGGCATTAACAGAGTTGGATGCAGACTAAAAAAACCGGTGTGGTGCGCTGTGAAAAAAAATGTTAAACAATAAACTTGGTGCATCCAGTATTCACTGGATTGCCCTCCTGATTCTGTCCTCTGTATTGATCTTTTATTTAACATCTTGTCAAATAGGCTAGATGTGACTGATGCCCCCACAAAGATGGGATATTTCAGATGGCTAATACAAATTCATACTACAATGACAGGCTACTACATGGGCTACTACACTCCTGCAAAAATCACCTGCTGCTGCTGCTGTCTCTATGCCTTTGGCTGATCCATAGGCGGCCCCCTCCAACCCTCTCCTCTGCTTGCTCCTTTGGAGTAATAAATACCATTTGTACTGAGAATTTTTTTCTGATTGTGCCCTGTATTGACTCCAGGGTGCCACTCTCCCTTGCAACACAGATTTCAAATGATCCTTTCTACAGATATACACATAATTTAAAGAGATAAATATGAAGAATATATATATTAGTTAACTTGTCTTCAAACAAAGAAAAAAAAAGACCACAGGGTTTGGGGTCTGGATCATCAGGGTGGAGCAGGGGAGAGCCCAGGACTAAGGTGTCAGAGGTCCAGGGTTCCATTCTTAGCTCTCTGCAAAATGAATGTGCTGGCCTATGATTGTAATCTTAGCACTCAGGAGCTGGATAGAGTAGGATCAGAAGATTGTCTGAGCCAACAGAGCATTGAGCAATGGGCCTGGCCCTGTCCAAAATAAATTAATATACAGAGAAAAAGTAAATACATAAATAAAGAAATAAATAATAAATGGATTGCAATAATAGGAATAGTAAATAACAAATAACTGGAGCTAGGTGAAGGGGGGAGGAGAGTTTCAGAGTTTCAGAGACAGAGAGAGAACAGAGAGAGAGAAGAGAGAGAGACAGACAGAGAGAGAGGAGAGAGGGAGGAAGGGAGGAGATAGAGCAAGCAGACATTGGAGGGCAAAAGATACTTTGGAGCTTTGGGACCCAAAGTCACACTTGGCAGATCCCTGATGTGGGTGCTTTGCCTGTACTCTAGATCTCAGGAAAAACAAAGTATTCTTACCTGCTGCTCTATCTCTTCAGTTACCCCTTTCCTGCTTATGATATTTCATTTAATTTTCTTTTTTTTCCTCGACTCCTAATCCCACCTATCTTGCTTCCCTATTGGTCAACAGTGCTTTATTAAACAACCAATAGGACAACATATACACAGAAGGACTTCCCTCATCAGATACCAATGTCGGAACATGCCTAAAATCCCTGTACTGAAGAGGTAATGATGCAGAGGATAGCGTAATTGGGATAACCCTAGTCAAAGAGAGACCACATTGCAAATGACAAGGTACATGGTACCTCCTGAGGAATACATACACACACACACACACACACACACACACACACACACAGTCATTCTCTGATGCATGTACACATAGCAACACTGTTCATGAGTATACATGCATATACATACAGGGGGGGAGTCAAGTACAGAGAAAAGATGAATAAATTCGTAACTTAAACACATTGTAGACAAAATAATAGGCAGTACAATCCAGTACAATCTTGTGCATAATAAAAATTCGACAGATTGACAACATCCTCACCAAAATATAGCAGGCTAAAGTGAGATGTTTTATTCCTTCTGTGTGACTGACACACCAAGCAAGACACAACAATAACTTTATTGCAACTGCCCACACTCCATGAAGTGCTCTCAGAATAAGTCATGCAATAGTACAAGGATACAACTCTCCATATCACCCTGTTTCCTTGGTATGTCAGAGAATTTTCATGTATATTATGTTAAAAATCAAAAAATTAAATAGGTTAATGCATAGTTATTTTTTTGTTTAGATTCCATGTATTTATTGATTTTTCATACTTTTTTTCAGGCTCTGGTTTGTTTTTTTTCCCCAGTTTAAATTTAGATAAGAAACAAGGTTGCTTCACAAGTCAGTTACAGGTCCCTCACCCTTTCCCTCCCCTCCTCCCGTGCCCTCCCCCAACCCCCCCCCGTTATCCCCTCATTCCCCCAGGGAGGGTGAGGCCCACAATGGGGTTGTCCATAGTCTGTCATTTGATATAGGGCAGGGCCTAGACCCTTTCCCAAGAGTTCAGGGTGAGAGTGCACCTCACATTTTTCTATGGGAGTCCAAAGTCCGTGTGTATACTTGGGATGGGTACTGATCTGCTGCCCAAGGCTCAATAGATTCCCTAGGCCTCCTCACTGACACCCAGATTCAGGGAGTCTTGATCAGTCCCATGCTGGATTCCCAGGCTAATGCCTGGGATTCAAGAGTTAACCTTTGTCTGGTCAGCTGTTTCTGGGGGTTAAACCAGCCCAGTCTTAATCCCTTTGATCATCAGTCCTCCCTCTCTGTTACTGGCTTTCTGGAGTTCAGCTCAGTACTTAACCAAGGGAGCCTGCATCTTCTTCGATCAGCCACTAAATGAAGTTTCTGTTTCCCAGACTCTCTGGCCATAGGATTGTAGGCTGGCACTCCCCAGATCTATGTCTAAAATCCATATATGAGAGAGTACATGCCATGTTTCTCTTTTTGTGACTGGGTTACCTCACTCGGGATGGTTTCTTCTAGTGTCATCCATTTGCCTGCAAATCTCATGATTCCATTATTTTTTCTGCTGAATAGTACTCCGGTACCACCTTTTCTCTATCCACTCTTCGGGTGAGGGATATCTAGGTTGCTTCCAAGTTCTGGCTATTCCAAATAAAGCTGCTATGAACATAGTGGAACAGACATCTTTGTTGTATGAATGGGCATCATATGGATATATGCCTAAGAGTTGAGTTGCTGGGTCTAGTGGTATATTAATTCTCATTTTCCTGAGGAAACTCCATACTGATTTCCAAAGTGGCTGAACCAGTTGGCACTCCTCCTCTGCAATGGAGGAGTGTCCCCCTTTCACCACCTCCTCTCCAGCATAAATTGTCATGCCAGTTATGCCAGCACCATTTGTTGAAGATGCTTTCTTTATTCCTTTGTATATTTTTAGCTTCTTTGTCTAAAACCAGATGTTCGTACGTGTGCGGGTTAATACCCGGGTTTTCAATTCGATTCCATTGGTCTACCTGTCTATTTTTGTGCCAATACCAAGCTGTTTTCAGGACTATATCTCTATAATAGAGCTTGAGGTCAGGGATGGTGATGACTCCAGACGTTGCCTTGTTGAACAGGGTTGTTTTGGCTATCCTGGGTCTTTTGTTTTTCCATACAAAATTGATTATTGTTCTTTCAAGGTCTGTGAAGAATTGTGCTGGGATTTTAATGGGGATTGCATTGAATCTGTAGATTGCTTTTGGCAGCATTGCCATTTTTACTACATTGATCTTACCTATCCAAGAGCATGGGAGATCTTTCCATTTTCTGAGGGCTTCTTTAATTTCTTTCTTTAAAGATTCAAAGTTCAAAGAAAATCTTAAGTCCAACAAATCCTTACACAAAACATCCAGGAAACAGATTTCTCATAATTTGAGGAAGTACCGCACACTCTCAGAATTAGTGCTGGAAGCCTCTGAACTTACTAAAGAACCTCGCAAAAGTAAGGGAGTGAAGAAACATCCTGACTTCCCCAAAAGACCCCTGACTACCTATCTGTGGGGACACCAGACCTTGAGCAGAAACCCACTTCCCCTTCAGCCTGGGAGCAGGCAGCTGTGTAATGTTTACTGAAAACAATTCAGTGCTATAAAGCTCTTGGTAGGGCTCAGATAAGGGCTTGCTCACTGAGATACCATGACTTTCACACCCCCTATGGCTAGATGCCTCTTCCTGTTCCCCTGCTGTGTCTCCCAGATTCTAGGGCCGCAGATTAAACCACCAGCCAGGAGGGTGAGAAGTCTGGAAAGAATTGTATGTAGATGGATGACAGAAGTCCTTAAAAAGGGAAGCTCTTTTTTCTTGGAGAGACTTCTGAGAGACTTCTCTCTCCTAAGCGGACTTGGAATCTCCTCCTAAGCTGACTGTCTCTGTCTCATCTATCCCGACCACCTTGCTACATTCTCGGATGCAGACTGCACAGCAGGTGCAACAATTGGAGGATCCCACCGAGATTGTGAAAGCAAGGTAAGTGAGCGGGTTCGTCTCTTTTTCTGGCCAGGGACAGATTGGGGAAAATAGAAAAGAAACCATGGGGAATAGTTCTGGGAAGCTTAAATTACAGTCGCAAGTTAAAAAGTTACTTGAAGGACATGGGACTACAGTAAAGTCTAAAACCTCAGAAGGCTTTCTAAAGTCGATCGAACGAGCCAGTCCATGGTTCATTACTGGGGGGAGCTTAAATATCCCAGATTGGGAGGAGGTTCGCTGTGATCTTCATCAACTTTTACGAAAAGAGGGACCTGAGTCCCTGCCCCCATCCACATTCTCCTTATGGAGATTAGTGAACGGCACACTTTGACAGATAAGGCTAGCCACCGCCAGGTAGTCCAGGCCACAAAAGGGGCTTTTTCAGAGTTACAAGAGATTGAGACTCAAGCCTCCCTGAGTTCTGAGGCAGAGAGTGACAGTGAATCATCTGGAGAAACCCTGACTGAAACTAGGGGCTCCATTGTTAGTGAGGATGAGGAGGAGCCTCTTAGCAACAACAAAAGAGTTAATAGAAATCTCGGGGCGCGACCCAAAAGGAGGGACTTCATTCAGAATCGGGTATATCCTACTCTGTCAGACCTAGAAAATGAAAATAGCTCAGACGAGTCAGAGTCTGAGAAGGAACGGTTACTTGCTGAGGTCGGCCCTTAAAAAGGCACTAAAAAGGACTTGAATTAAAAAAAGACAGGACAGGCAGAGAAACCATCCATACTCTAAAATGAGGGACTCCTCCTTCTCGGACCTGGAGGGAAGACCCAGAGGAGGGGTCCAATGATGTCCATTAGTGGCCCCAGTAATGGAAGTTCCAGACCCAAACAACCCTGAGCGGGTCATTAGGTGCCATAACCCTTTAAGTTTCAAAGATATGAAACAACTGAAAGAGGCAACTCTAAATTATGGAGCACAGGCTCCCTTTACACTTTCCTTAATGGAATCTTTTGTGCCTCTTAATTTGACACCTGGCAATTAGCAGCAGCTTTGCAGAGCAGTTTTGTCCGGGGGAGATTATTTGATTTGGAGAGGTGAGTTTCAAGAAAGATGCAGCCAGACAGCCCAAAGGAATGTACAGTTCAGACAGCCACAGAGAAATGTGGAGATGCTTACTAGGAGTGGTCAATATGCCACCGCTCAACGACAAATGCAGTATAACATCACTGTCTATGCCCAAGTGGCAGCAGCAGCCCATGGTGCTTGGAAAGCATTTCCTTCAAAGGAAGGAGGGGATCACCTGTCCAGAGTCCTTCAAGGACCCTCCGAACCTTTCCAAGACTTTGTAGACCACCTCAGTCAGGTAACAGAGAGAATATTTGGGGGCATTGGGACTGCGATGCAAATTATCAAACAGATGGCTTTTGAAAATGGAAATAAGTACTGTAAAGAGGCTCTTCGCCCCCACCGCAACAAAAGTCTAAATGACTACATCCGGATCTGTGGAGACATTAATGATAATTTCATCCAGGGCCAAGTGTTAGCTGCTACTATTCGACCCCAAGGTGGGAAAAAAAAGATCTAATCAGGGAGGGAGAAAAACATGTTTCAGCTGCGGTATGGAGGGACACTTCCATAGAGAGTGCCCTCAAAATAGTACTACTAGTCTCAAGAGACCTGGTTTATGCCCCCGTGCCAATGGGGATATCATTGGGCCACTGACTGTTACTCTAGAACTGACTTGGGGGGCAATTTCCTTCCTACTAATAATAATCAAAAAACTGGGGGAGTCCAGACAAGCAGCTGTTCCTCCAGCAGCATCAGGTAAACAGGCCGGCTTCCCGGCCTGTGTTCCAGTGCCTGCAGATCGCCTGGGAACTGCACAGAGCTCCCAATCCCGGCAGGAGCCAAGCATCCCAGACTCCAGATCTCTCCCACCAATGAGACCAGGAAACCAGAGGAGGCTGGGAGGCCAGGGAAGCAGCTGTTCCTCCGGCAGCATCAGGTAAACAGGCCGGCTTCCCGGCCTGTGTTCCAGTGCCTGCAGATCGCCTGGGAACTGCACAGAGCTCCCAATCCCGGAGGGAGACAAGCACCCCAGAGTCCAGATCTTCTCTCCCACGAACGAGATCAGGAAATGAGAGGAGGCTGGGAGTCCAGGGAAGCAGCTGTTCCTCCAGCAGCATCAGGTAAAAAGGCCGGCTTCCCGGCCTGTGTTCCAGTGTCTAAAGGTCGCCTGGGAATTGCACAGAGCTCCCAATCCCGGCGGGAGCCAAGCACCCCAGACTCGAGATCTTGTCTCTCACAAACTAGACCAGGAAACCAGAGGAGGCAGGGAGACAAGGGGATTAGCTGTTCACGGACTTTGGACTCCCATAGAAAAATGTGAGGTGCACTCTCACCCTGAAATCTTGGGGAAGGGTCTAGGCCCTGCCCTATATGAAATGACAGACTATAGACACCCCCATGTAGGGCCTCACCCTCCCTGGGGGAATGAGGGGATAACGGGGGGGTTGGCGGAGGGCACGGGAGAAGGGGAGGGAATGGGATAGGGACCTGGAACTGACTTGTGAAGCAACCTCGTTTCTTATCTAAATTTAAACTGGAAAATAAAATATAAAAAAATGCAGAATACCAACAAACTCATGGAAATTGAATAAAGTAAACTGCACCATGCCTGGGTCAAAGAAGAAATAAAAAAAGAAATTAAAGACTTCCAAAATTCAATGAGAATGAAGACACAACATACCCAAACCTATGAGACATGTTGAAAGCAGTGCTATGGGGGAAGTTCATAGCACTAAGTGCCCACATGGTGAAACTGCAGAATAGTTATACTAGAGAATTAACAGCACAACTGAAAGCTCAAGAACACTATGAAGCAAACTCCACCAGGAGGAGCAGACGCCAGGAAATAATCAAATTGAGGCCTGAAATCAATGACGTGGAAACTTGGAAAACAATACAAAGAATCAATGCAACGAAGAGTTGGTTCTTTGAGAAAATCAACAAGATAGACAAACCTTTATCTGAACGGACCAAACAGCAGAGACTGAACATGCAAATTGCAAAATCAGAAATGAAAAGGGGAACATAACAACAGACTCAGAGGAAATTCAGAGAATCATCAGGTCATAATTTGAAAACCTGTACTCCACAAAATTCAAAAATTTAAAGGAAATGGACAATTTCCTGAATATATATCACTTGCCAAAATTAAATCAAGAACAGATAAGCAATTTAAATAGACCTAAAACCCCTATGGAAATAGAAGCACTCATCAAAAGTCTCCCAAGCAAAAAAAGCCCAGGTCCTGATGGCCTCAGTGCAGAATTCTACCAGACATTCAAAGAACAATTTATATCAACACTTCCCAAATTATTCCACGCAATAGAAGCAGAAGTGTCTTTGCCAAACTCTTTCTATGATGCTTCAATTACCATGATCCCCAAGCCACACAAAGACACAACTAAGAAAGAGAACTTCAGACCAATATCCCTCATGAACATTGATGCAAAAATACTCAATAAAATACTGGCAAATCTGATCCAAGAACCTAACAAAACAATCATTCACCCAGATCAAATAGGTTTCATCTCAGTGATGCAGAGATAGTTCAACATACAAACATCCATCAATGTAATCAACCATATAAACAAACTGAAAAACAAAAATCACATGATCATCTCACTTGATGCTCAAAAAAGCCTTTGACAAAATTCCACACCCCTTCATGATAAAGGTCTTGGAGAGATCTGGGATAAAATAACATACTTAAACATAATAAAAGCTATATACAGTAAACCAACAGCTAACAAACTAATTGGACAAAACTCACCACAATTCTTCTAAAATCAGGAACAAAACAAGGCTGTCCACTCTCTCCATACCTTTTCAACATTGTACTTCAAGTTCTAACCATTGCCATACAACAACAATAGGGGTCCAAGAGGATACAAATTGGGAAGGAAGATGTCAAACTTTCACTGTTTGCAAATGATATGATAGTTTATATCAATGTTCCAAAGAACACTACCAGGGAACACTTACAGGTGATTAACACCTTCAGCAAAGTGGCAGGCAACAAGATCAACTCAAGAAAATCAGTAGCCCTACTATATACAGATGATAAAAGGGCTGAGGACGAAATCAGAGAAACATCACACTTTACAATTGCCACAAACAACATTAAATACCTTGGCATAACGCTAACCAAACAAGTGAAAGACCATTATTTCAAAACTTTGAATCTTTAAAGAAAGAAACTAAAGAAACCCTCAGAAAATGGAAAGATCTCCCATGCTCTTGGAGAGGTAGGAACAATATAGTAAAATGGAAATCCTGCCAACAGAAATCTACAGATTCAATGCAATTCCCATTAAAATCCCAGCACAATTCTTCACAGACCTTGAAAGAACAATAATCAATTTTGTATGGAAAAATAAAAGACCCAGGATAGGCAAAACCACCCTGTTCAACAAGGCAACGTTTGGAGGCATCACAATCCATGACTACAAGCTCTATTATAGAGCTATAGTCCTAAAAAACAGCTTGGTATTGGCCTAAAAATACACAGGTAGACCAATGGAATTGAATTAAAAACCATGATATTAACCCACACACATATGAACATTTCATCTTTGACAAAGAAGCTAAAATACAGAATGGAATAAAGAAAGAATCATCATCAAATGGTCCTGGCATAACTGGAGGCTGGCATGTAAAAGCCTGCGGATCCATCCATGTTTATCGCCATGCATAAAACTTAAATCCAAATGTGTCAAAGACCTCTATATAAATCCAGCCACAATGAACATTTTAGAAGATTAAGTGGGTGGTACCCTTGAACGAATTCATACAGGAGACAGCTTCCTGAACATAACACCAGTAGCATAGACAGTGAGATCAACAATTAATAAATGGGACCTCCTTAAACTGAGAAGCTTCTATAAGGCAAAGGACACAGTCAGCAAGACAAAAAGGCAGCCCACAGAATGGGAAAAAATGTTCACTAACCCCACATCTCTCAAAGGGTTGATTTCCAAAATTTACAAAGAACTCAAGAAGCAAGTCTCCAAAACACCAAAGGATCCAATTAAAAAGTGATATGCAGAACTAAATAGAGAATTTTCAATAGAGTAGTCTAAAATGGATGAGAGGCACTTGAGAAAGTGCTCAACATCCTTAGCCATCTGGGAAGTGCAAATCAAAACAATCTGAGATACCATCTCACTCTTGTCAGAATGGCTAAAATCAAAAACACCAATGACAATTTATGCTGGAGATGATGTGGTGAAAGGGGAAGACTCCTCCATTTCTGGTGGGAGTGACAACTGGTTCAGCCAATTTGGAAATCAGTTTGGAGAATCCTTAGAAAAATGGGAATAAACCTACTACAAGGCCCAGCAACTGCACTCTTAGTCATATATCCAAAATATGCCAATTCATACAACAAGGATGTCTGTTCCACTATGTTCTTAGCAGCATTATTTGTAATATGCAGAAATTGGAAGCAACCTAGATGCCCCTCAACCAAAGAGTGGATAGAGAAAATGTGGTATATTTACACAATGGAGTACTATTCAGCAGAAAAAAAACAATGGAAACCTGAGATTTACAGGCAAATGGATGACACTACAAGAAACCATCCTGAGTGAGGTAACACAGTCACAAAAAGAGAATCATGGCATATACTCTCTCGTATATGGATTTTAGACATAGATCTGGTGAGTGCTAGCCTAAAATCCCATGGCCAGAGAGTCTGGGAAACAGAAACTTCATTCAGTGGCTGATGGAAGAAGAGGCAGACTCCCACAGCTAAGCACTGAGCTGAAGTCAGGAAAGCCAGTAACAAAGAGGGAGGACTGATGACCAAAGGAGTTAACACTGGGCTGGTTTAACCCCAGAAACAGCCGACCTGACAAGTGTTAACTCTTGAATCCCAGGCTGATGCCTGGGAATCCAACATGGGACTGATCAAGGCCCCCTGAAATGGGGTGTCAGTGAGGAGGCCTAGGTAATCTATTGATCCTTGGGCAGTAGATCAGTATACATCCTGAATATACACATGGACTTTTGACTTCCATCTGACAATGTGAGATGAACTCTCACCATAAACTCTTGTGTGGAGGGTCTAGGCCCTGCCCTGATTGAAATGACAGACTATAGACACCCCCAGTGGAGGGCCTCACCCTCCCTGGGAAATGAGGGGATAATGGGGGAGTTGAGGGGGAGGGTATGGGAGGAGGGGAGGGAAAGAAAGAATGACTTGGAACTGACTTGTGAACCAACCATGTTTCTAATCTAAATTTAAACTTAAAATGAAAATAATTTAATTTAAAAAAAGAAAAAAAAGAAAAGGAAA
>NW_024435142.1:0-2130 GCF_017639785.1 Mesocricetus auratus | reverse complement strand
AGATACTCTCCAATCACAGTTGGAATAATGAGTAGCACATGGACAACATACACAGTAAGATAGTGTTTTACTGAAAAATTCCAGGAATTGGCAAGGTGTGAGCAATCCATCTAGACATCAAAAAGTTCAGGAGACATCCCATTTTCATGCTTCTGTACTGTACATGTAGGAAAATATGTCTAGAGTTAGAGCTATGGAAGATTAAAGGAGGAACAATACAATCACTTGTAGAAGCCACACACAGACACAAACTCAAAAGAATCTGGGGCTAACAAAGTATGTAATCCAGTAATCAGAAAAGAAAAATGTACCATTCTGTGGATAGTTATCAATTTTCTGTGAGAACAGTTTGTTTCAAGCCTAAATATAAAAAAATTATTAAAAATAGATAAATAGGTTTTCCCCCCAAAAGTGAAATAGAAGTGAGAAATATATTCAAAATATATTCTTCTAGGTATTACTTAGAAGCATGGGATTTGTAGATCTGAGGAATACTTGCTAGGCCTGCTATTGCCTCATTTGCTGAACATGAGGTAGTATGTTTATGTCCTACTATGACATGTGACAGACAGACACACACACACACATATGCATGCATGTATGCATGTTTGAAAACATGAAAAGGTGTTGGAAAATAATTAAAAATTGTAAGACACTAGGAAAACAAGCAGATACAAAAGAAAACATGGTGAAAGAAGGGTAACATGACATAAGGACACAAGGACACAAAATCAGAAGTCAGCAATTATTTACTCAGGGATAATATTTCTCTCACTTTCTCAAACACACACCAAAACATATGAAGTTTTGTAATAAGAGATAATGATACAAGGCAGTGAAAGTAAAAGTAAAGGACTGTGTATTGTCATGTTGCCATATTTGGAGCCATTTAATGGCACTATTATTTTTCTAAAAAATTATATTTGGTAATGAATACTTCTCTGCACTAGAAAATCCCTTAATTTCTTCTAGATTTTTATCTAGATAGGAGGACTTCTGAATTTTTGGTGTAGATTTTGGAACAACTACTTTCAGATTTTAAGATCTACTTCAGGATACCAGACAAATGATTAAATTGTCATAATGGTAAAATTTTATCTGAGTAGAGACCCAAAAGACTTAAATATGAGGTTTAGAGTAGGCAATGAAACATGGATATTAAATCATACTCAGACGACAAACAATAGAAGAGAAATGATTTTTTAAACAAATCATCAGCCCAAAGCAGAGGCCAGTATAAACAAGACACACTGTGTATTGGTGAACATTAGATAGAACATTTTCACTGGCTTTGTCATTGGTGGAACAAAACTCAAACATTAATATTTACTTATTTTAAGAAATAAGTTGAAATCTCTGAGCATTTTGAAGCACACCAGTGGCCACGGTTCTGTCCTGAAGACCTCCAAATGTTATTTTCCAACATTAGAATATTAAGTGTCCTAGAGGCAGGAAAGAGCACAATCATTAGTCCCTACACTTCTGAATATAAATTCCAAAAGCCTGACTATATATCACAGCCAAATTTAGCATGGAAATTATCACCCTGAAAAGATCCACCACACTGAAAATCCTGTATGTAAATCCCACTTTCTCTTTAGGTTTATGCTATTTCTACTCCTAAAGTAGAGTCAGTGTCCTGTGTATATCGTGTCATGTGAGATATTTGTTGTGAGGTGTGACTTTTGTGGTACTCATTGACTCCAAGTGCCAGCATACCTTTAACTGGTACTTCAACACTTCATAAAACTTAACAAAAAGAATGTAATAATGGGATTCTCTCCATTTGCTTGACAGTTCTGAGGAATTAATTTCTTACTTCAGAATTTTAATTCACAGTGAAGATGATATCTCTGACAGAAAACTCTGAAAATCTTTTCCAGAGACTATAGTCCATGTGGTTGGGTTTCCTTGGCTCAGGAAATAGTTGTAGATGAAATGCCATTTTCCAAAGATTTGACAAGAGACTCATTTGGATAATCACCTCCTAACTATACTGCTAGAAAACATTGTATAGGATACACACACACGTATGTGTGTGTATGATGTGTGTGTGTGTGTGTGTGTGTGTGTCTGTGTGATACTAAGTCCTTCAAAAGTAACATCCTTGCTGTTCCCTGCTCCGGGGTT
>NW_024435141.1:0-21773 GCF_017639785.1 Mesocricetus auratus | reverse complement strand
CATGGAACAGAGAGAATTGGATGGTCAAGAGCCAGCAAGTGACTAAGTCTAAGTCCATTAGACTGTGAGATAGTGAACCCTCGGGAGTACTATGGAAGTGAGCATGATGAAGCCTATTACCCTTCACTTCTCTCTGCTTAAATTAAGGTGGTGACTGAAAGTTTTCAAATTTCCTCAGATGGGAGAAGTATGCCTTTTTCTAAGGCAGCCTAGGGGCGGGTCCCCCTGGGGTCATGGCCAGCAGCCTTGGCAGGTCAGGTGTTTCCAATGTGACCAAAAAAAAGGCAACACTTATAAATTTTGTATCTGTTCTAATTTTGGATACTCACTGACTATAGGTACACTGTTACAAAAAAGTTCAATTAAGCTGGGTGGTGGTGGCATACGCCTTTAATCCCAGCACTCGGGAGGCAGAGGCAGGCAGATCTCTGTGAGTTCGAGGCCAGGCTGGACCAACAGCCTCCAAAACAATACAGAGAAATCCTGTCTCATAAAACCAAAAAAAAGTTCAATTAAAAAGTTTAATTTCAACTAACAAATCTCTCCTAGACAAGAAGAGAGATAAGAGTTACATATACATGTCCTATGTGTATAGGTGTGGCCACACCTATATGTTTGGAAATTGAAGTGTAATTGCATGAATGTTGACAAAAGCAATGGTTCTAATTGCCTTGGATATGATTAAAAGGATACTTAAATCACTTCAAATATAGTTAAAAAGCTACCTAATTTACTTTACATATAGATAAAACGAGCATCCAGCCAGTCAGTTTATGTCTTAATAGGAAAGATAAAAGATTTAAGCCTTTAGAGCCAGTCAATAGAAAATAGCACAAGCCCACAGCACACAAGGCCTAGGAGCCAAATGAATATCCCCTCCCTGCATGTGCCAACACACCTCAGCTTCCTGGTCTCCTTTTCCCCCTCAGGACCAGGTAAACTGGGGTCTGTTTCTGGGCCTGTGTTCTAGTGCCTGAGGACTGCCACTGAGTCTCTGCCTCCCAACAGGAGCCAATGCACCCTAACATCCTACTTTCCTACTACATTTGCAGGACCAGGACTAAGACCAGGAAGAGGAGAACTACCAGTGTATTGGACTTGCTTGCACCCACCAAAAGGGAGCCCTAGTTCCCTATCCACCAGGTCAGGAAGAGGCTCATTCTGTTCCCACAAGAAGGAGGGATGGGAAACAAAAACACACTAAGCCACAGAAAAACAAATATGATACTGCAAGAGTCTACAGATTCTACACCAGCAAAACTTGAATAAGTAAATGTAAATTAAGCAAAATTAAAACCAACTTCATTAAAATGATAGAGGCCCTCGAAGAAGATATTGGAAAATCCTTTAAAGAGAAGAAAAAACAAGCAAAAAATGCAAGAAATGGAAGAAAAACCAAACCAAAAAACCCAAAACATGCAAGAAATGGAGGAAAAGACAAAGAAAAAAATTCAAGGAACAATTCAAACAGTGCAAGTGTTGAAAGCTAAAATAGAGATAATTAATAAAACACAGTCTGAAGGAATGCTGGAAATAGAAAAGCTGGGCAAATGGTCAGGTACTACAGATGCAAGCATAACCAACAGAATACAAGAGATGGCAGGGAGAATCTAAGGTATTGAAGACACTAGGAGAAATAGATTCATCAACCAAAGAAAATCTTAAGTCCAACAAATCCCTAACAGAAAATATCCAGGAAGTATGGGACACCATGAAAAGACGAAACTGAAGAATAATAGGTATAGAAGAAGATGAAGAAAATCACCTCAAAGGGGCAGAAAACATATCCAACAACTTTCAATAACCTTGACACCTAAGCCACACAAAGACACAACTAAGAAGGAGAAATTCAGACCGATATCCCTTATGAACATTGATGCAAAAATAATAAAATACTGGCAAATTGGATGCAAGAGCACATCAAAACAATCATCCCATATGATTAAGGATGTTTTATCCCAGGGATGCAGGGATGGTTCAACATATGAAAATCCATCAATATAATCTACCATATAAACAAACTGAGAACCAAACATCACATGATCACCTCACTGGATGATGAGAAAGCCTTTAACAAAATCCAACACCCCTTCATTATAAAGGACTTGGAGAGATCAGGGAGAACAGGAACCATCCTAAACATAATGAATGCTATATACAGGAAACCAACAGTCATCATCAAATTAAATGGAAAGAAGCTCACTAAATTTCCTCTAAAATCAGGAACAAGACAAGGCTATCCAATCTCTCCATAGCTTTCAATATTGTAATTCAAGTTCTAGCTAGAGCAATAAACCAACACAAGGAGATACAAATTGGAAAGAAAGAGGTCAAACTTTCACTATTTACAGATGACATGATAGTTAACATAAGTGACCCAAAAACCTCTACCAGGTAACTCCTACAGATGATAAATACCTTCAGCAAAGTGACAGGATACAAGATCAACTCAAGAAAATCAGTAGCCCAATAAAAGGGCTGAGAAAGAAATCAGAGAAACATCACCCTTTACACTTGCCACAAACAACATAAAATACCTGGGTGTAATGCTAACCAAACAAGTGAAAGATCTATATAGCAAGAACTTTGTATCTCTAAAGAAAGAAATTAAAGAAGACATCAGAAAATGGGAAGATCTCCCATGCTCTTGCATAGGTAGGTTCAATGTAATAAAAATGGCAATCTTGCCAAAAGAAATCTACAGATTCAACACAATCCCCATCAAAATACTGACACAATTCTTCACAGACCTTGAAAGAACAATAATCAACTTTATATGAAAAAACAAAAGACCCAGGATAGCCAAAGCAACCCTGTATAATAAAGGACCTTCTGGAGGTATGACCATTACTGACTTCAAGTTTTATTACAGAGTTATAGTCCTGAAAAAAATTGACATTGGCACAAAAATAGACAGGTAGACTAATGGAACCAAATTGAATACCCCAATATTAACCCATACACAGATGTACACTTGATCTTTGATAAAGAAGCTAGAATTATACAATGGAGAAAAGACAGCATCTTCAACAAATGGGGCTAATATAACTGGATGCTGGCATGTAGAAGACTGTGGATATGTCCATGTCTATTGCTTTGCACAAAACTTAAGTCCAAATGGATCAAAGACTTCAACATAAATCCAGCCACACTGAACTTCTTAGAAGAGAAAGTGGGCAGTACCCTTGAGTGAATTGGTACAGGAGACTGCTTCCTGAACATAACACCACTAGCACAGACACTGTGGTCGACAACTAATACATAAGATGCCCTAAAACTGGAAAGCTTCTCTAAGGCAAAGGATAAAGTCAGCAAGTCAAAAAGGCAGCCCACAGAATCAGAAAAAATATTCACTAACCCCACATCTGACAGAGGGTTGATCTCCAAATTTTACAACGAAATCAAGAATCAAGTTTCCAAACCGCAAGCATCCAATTAAAAAGTGGAGTACAGAACTAAATAGAGAATTCTCAATAGAGGCATTTAAAATAGCTGAGAGACACGTGAGAAATTGCTCAACATCCCTTGCTATCCAGGAAATGCAAATAAAAACAACTCTGAGATACAATATTACTCCTGTCAGAATGGCTAAAATCAAAAACACTAAGGACAGTTTATGCTGGGAGTATGTGGAGAAAGGGAAACACTCCTCCACTGCTGGTGGGAGTGCCTACTCATACACCCACATTGGAAATCAGTATGATGATTCCTCAGGAAATTGGGAATAAGTCTACCTCAAGATCCAGCAGTTTCACTCTTAGGCATATACCCAAAAATGCACATTCATATAAGAACATCTGTTCCATTGTATCCATACCAACATTATTTGTAATAGCCAGAACATAGAAGAAACCTATGGGAAGAGTAGATAGAGAACATGTGGAATATTTATACAATGGAGTACTAGTTAGCAGAAAAAAAATGGAATTCTGAAATTTGCCGACAAATGGACAGCACTAGAAGAAACCATCCTGAGTGAAGTAACCAGTCACAAAACGACAAACTTGGTATGGACTCACTCATATATGGATTTTAGACATGGATCGGGGAGGTAACAGCCTACAATCTCACTGCCAGAGTGTCTGGGAAACAGGTAGGACCCTAAGAGAGATAAGCATGATATCCCAGAGAAGGGGAATGAGCCAAGATCTCCTGAGCAGATTGAGAGCATGGGGGGCAGGGAGAGGGCACTGGGAAAAAGAGAGAGGGAGAAGAGGAGGGGAGGACAAGACACAGGTGAGCAGGAAGGTTGAATCAGGGGAAGAATAGAGGAGAGCAGGATGAGAGATACCATACTAGAGGGAGTCACTATAGGTTTGAAGAGAATTCTGGCACTAGTAAGATTTCCGGAGATCTACAAGGTTGACACCAACTGGCAAACTAAGCAATAGTGGAGAAACTAACTTAAATACCCCTCCCTGATAAAGAGTTTGACTACTTCCTTATATGCTATCCCAGAACCTTCAACCAATGACTGATGAAAGAGATAAGACACCCACAGCTAAGCACTGAACTGAACTCTTGGAACCCAGTGATAGAGAGAGGAATGAAGAGCAAATGGGTCAAGATTGGGCTTGTTTAACCGACAGAAACAGATAACCTAAACAAGGGGGAGCTCTTGGACCCTAGACTGATGACTGTGAGGCAAGCATGGAACTAATCCAGACTGCCTGAATGTGGGTGTCAGTGAGGAGGCCTAGGCAATCTATAGTGCCTTGGGTAGGAGTACAGTATTTATCCCTGGCATAATGGACTTTGGATGCCCTTCCCACAATGAGGTATTCTCTCTCTGCCTGGACTTTTGGGGACAGTGTTGGAACCCTGCCTTGAACTAAAAGACAGACTCTGGATATCCCACATGGAGGGCCTTACCCTCCATGGGGAACAGAGTGAGGATTGGGTGGGGGACTGCAGGGGTTGGTTGGGGAACATGGGAGGAGGGGAGGGAGAGAGAGCTGTGATTGACATATGAAGCAACCTTATTTCTAATTTAAATTTAAAAAATTTAAATAAAAAACAATCTGAGAAAGAAAAATTCCATCCATAGTAGAAGCAAAAAGATTTTTAAATTCCTGGATGGCAATATTATCCACCATTGTTGTAGCAGTAGTTAAAAAATTGTATATATATATATATATATATATACATATTTATTTAGTAGCTTAAAATGCAAGAGTATCCAATAATTTACCTCAAATTAAATCACAGAAAGTCATCATTATTTTTATGTTCTTAACTTTAAGTTGCAATGACAATGTTTGGCCATCAAGTGTTGGAGGTGTACCACCAAACCAAGTCCAATAACTGCCTCAATTGACTCACCTTTTATACAAACATAACCAGCTGTGTCAGGCAGATTGTGAACTGACCTCAGATACACACACACACACATATATATATATATATATATATATGTGTGTGTGTGTGTGTATATATATAGACATAGACATAGATATAGATATACAGATATATATACAGTGACATCTGCAGAGTGAGCTAATGATAAAGGTTCAAGCAGTGTATTCATTTTATTTTCACGTTCATTTCTCAGTGATGGAAACTAGTACTAAAACATGAAAACAAATATTTAAAAACAAATGATCCATGGCATATTGAAAGAAAACCAAAGAACTAAATAATATCAAATAGTTTTACTATAGCTATATAGTAAATACATACATATACAGGATAGCTGAAAACTTCAATCAGCTTCAAACATATCTCCTTTGGCCAAGCTGTGAAAGGCTTTCCTTTTTATACTAACATGTTGATGAGGATAAGGAGAAGATGTCAGTAAAGACATCTCACTCAGGATTGCCTAATATATCAGTTCAAAATGCCACTGTTGAGTGACTATCATTGCTGTATAACCATCTTTCTTCTTTCCAACATATATAATTGTATTATTTATATACTGGTGTTTATTTTTGCAGCATAACTTACTCAATATGATGGAAATGAAGTACAAATTTCAAGCCTTTTAACTGCTCATCTATCCATCTGGCCCTGAAGTCCAGAAATAAAACAAATGGAACACATAAAAATAAGGAATTGCACATATTAAAAGATCCTTTGTGACACCTTCTCCATTAAATATAATACAGTGACATACAAAATAGCAGCATGGATGGAATGGTATGGGAAACAATTCCCAAGATGTCTTGAGCGGCAAAACCCCAAGAAAAGTCATCTATTATACATTTGAAAGAAGCCTCACAGAGCTCCACTTGCAAACAAAAGATAAAAGTTCAAGTAAACAGTATACAAAAAAAGATGACAAAGAGAAAATTATTTGCAAATGGGCTGATGAAAGGAAATCCATGTGAAATAAAAGACACCCCCAGGACAAGCAATTACAGAAATAAACATTTTTTGCAACTCAGAGAGCTACTCTTACAACAGTTACATATAAAATATTTTTAATCTAAATGTAGAGACATTTCAAAATGCAATGACTTATAAAATGTTGTAATTTAGAAGTTTCTTCCCATACTCTTCCCTCACATACTTTTATACTTACAGAAATAATCATGATAAATACAGTAAACTTTGAGAATTGACTGACAATTTTTCTTTGGGTTGTTGTCCACACATAATTTCTCTCTAACGATTCTAAATCTAAAGTCCTTTTGCCATGTCACAGACAAGTTCAGAAACAAAGTTCCAGGATCTTGTCACCCGTACTCAGAACCTAGAATCTCTCAAACCCCAAAAGCAGTCCCTGCTTCATAACACATCCTCAATTGGCACACCACTTTAATCCCAACATTCGGTAGGCCAAGGCAGGTAGATCCCTGTGAGTTCAAGTCCAGCCTGGTCTACAGAGTGAGTTCCAGGACAGCCATTGCTATCATATAGAGAAAAGCTGTTTCCAAAAGCAAAAAATCCAAAAGGAAAACTAAAACACAGCCTCTGCAACAACGAATTAATGCCAAAATTAGACAATCCAGTGGAACCATACATCAGGCCAGATAAATGCTCCTCCTCCTCACAAGAATCCAGTATATGTGAGCCAGTTAATATCCCCATTTTAAGGGAAGAATGAGGGCAATACAGAGCACATTATATTGGGAACTCCACTAAGGAGCTAACAGAAAGACTCTTGACAATCTTGACCAAATCTCAAGAAACTGTACAAGTGAGAAATGGGACTTCTTTTAGAAGGATCTCAATTCTCAAGAATCTCTCATTGGGCACTTTCACATACTTATGGCCAAGCAGAAAGTGGCATTAGAGTTACTATTAATAACCACAGGACAGAGTCTATACTAGGCTGTGTTGCAATTTATTCTGTCAACAAAATTCATCCAAAACTCTTTCCTTTACCATCTGTCAGACTCTTCAGACAAGGGCAAAAGGCAACCACTGTCTTCACCAAAATATCACAAGAAAGATTTCTAGGCAGCATATGAAAATGCTTCTCTGAAACCTCTTGAGCTAGCTCCCAACATTTCAAGTCATTATCAACACCATTGACTTCCATGGTCTTTCCTTCTTGTTTTCCCATTAAGGAAATTTCTGTGTAAGGTTTTAATGATGCTGTGAGGACATCTCATGACCACAACAATTCTTATAAAGAAAACATTTTAATTGAGGGGGCTCACTTATAGTTCAGAGGTTCAGTCCATCATAGTGGGAAGCATGGTGGCATTTAGATAAGCATGGTGCTTGTGAAATAGTGAAAGGTGCTACATCTTCAGGCAACAGAAAATGGACTGACAATCACAACAAGGAAATCTGGAAAAAAAGAAACCTCAAAGCCCACCACCCCACCCCCAGTGGCAAACTGCCTCCATTAAGAACACACCTACTCCAACAAGCCCAAACCGTATTATAAGGCCACTTCCTTTGGGGTCCGTTTCCTTGAAATGAACACTGTTTGATTTTTATTTTTTGTATGGTTTTGAAGACATAGTTTCTCAGTGTATTCTTGGCTGACCTGGCACTTGCTTTATAAAACAGGCTGGGTTCCACATCATAGAGATCCACCTTCCTCTGCCTCAGGAGTACTGGAAATAAATCATCTGTAAGTATCCTTTTATAAACACTTCACTGTTTGGAGTTTTGTGTTGGTTATCTGTTTCTTCCAACATTGCCCACGCACCCCCCATGCCAGGTTCTCAGAAAAAATACAGGTAGAGGAAATTACAACTGGAATATTTAAGGTTTCTGTTTGTATTTTATTCCAAGGAATACATTTTCATAGTGATTTGATTTGTGAGTTTGTATTATAAGACAGTCTCTTTTTGTCCAGGATAGCTCCTTTTTGCTGTGTTTCTGGAGATGATTTTCTTATCCTTCTCTTTCCAGTCCCTGAGTGATGAGATTATGGACATGAGAGCCAGCACTCACAAGTTTAAGCATTACTGATAGAACACAATCCTTGGCTATGGAAACACACTAGGTTATGACTTCCCTATCTTCCTCAGTGTCCCAATCCCCCTCAGAGTTGCCACAGTTCTCAAAAGGCTGCCTTAGTGTTCCCCCATCTCAGTGCACCCCCTGCCTAGGTGTCTCCCTGTAGCTACTTAAGCAGGCCCTCTCCCTGCCTCAGTGTATCCCACTTACATTGGTGTCCAACCTAGCTGTCTCAGTTTTCAGCAGTCTCCCACAGTGCACCCTGCTGTGTCAGACTTCTCCCCTATGCCCCTACCTTTGTGTCCTGGCTGCCTCAATTCTGAGCCAGTTGCCACAGTGCCTTATACCCCATCACACACTCTGAGACAGTGTTGCCCCAGGCCTCTGCCCCCTGAACTGCCTAAGTTCTCAACAGGCTGCCTCAGTGACCCCTCGACTGCCTCAGTGTCCCCATGTAGCTGTCTCTGTTCTCAGAAGGCTGCCTCAGTGCCCCCCTCTGCAGCCTTAGTATCCAACCCATCCCATAATTTCAAGTCCCCTGACTGCCTCAGTATCTCATCCATGCTGACTCGGAGACACCGCTGCTGCCTCAGAGTCTCCCCAGCTGTATGGTATCACCCTCTCAGGCTATGTCACTGTAACCACAGCTACCTCAGTACCTCAACCCATGACTGCCTGGATTTTCTCCCAGCTGATTCCTCAGTGTTACCCCTGGACCTCTGCCTAGTGTCCTCATCCACCACCCATGCCAGGGCTTCAGTGGACCCCAGCCTGCCTCAGTCTTCCTCCAGTCTTCAGTGTCCCACAGGCTCCCTCAGAATCCCACAGGCAGCATCAGTGTCCCCCAGCCCCCAAACACTTTCCTGCCCTCCCCAAACGCACCTGACACAGTAGTTTTCTCTAGTCATCTAGGTCTCTGTGTCCCCTCAGGCTGCCACAAGGTCTCACAGGCAGGCTTAGCCACCACTCCCTGTCAGCCTCCGTGTTTGCACTCAAAACTGTCTTAGCCTCATGCTGGCTGACTCAGTGTTTCCCAGACTGCCTTGCTGTCTCCCCAAATTCTTGGTTTGCCACAGGTGCCTCAGTTTCCTGCCTTGCTGTTTCAGTGTACCCCTGGCTGCTTTGACATCCCACTTCCTAACACCCACCCCTAGCTACCTTGGAGCTTGCCCCTGAGGTCTTAATACCCCACCTGCCTCCCTACCCTCTGCCTATCCCTCACAGCTGTCTCAGTGTCCCACACCCCAAGATTGTCACAATTTCACCAGGACAGCCTCAATGTCCCCAAACAAGGCTGCTTCAGTGGACACCAGCATGCCTCCTGAGTTCCTCAGTATCCCACTGGATACCTCCGTGAACCCTAGTCTGCATCAGTGTCACCCTCCCGACTCCGTTCATGTTCCCCCACTTGGCTTTCTGGGTGTTCTCCAGGCTGTATCACCAAAACCACCTCATGTACCCACAGCTTCATTGTCCTGCCACTGTCTCAGGGTGCTGCAGACTGCCTCAGTATCCCACTGACAGACTTGATGTCCACACCAACTGCAGGGCCATTGTGGTGTCCTGTTGTAATCCTAGGGTACAGCCAAGGATCTGAAGGGCAGAGAAGGATGAAAGGAGAACTGAAAATGAGTGCAGAGACTTTTGTATTTCTATGAATCAGAGCTGGGAAGTGGAGTGCAGGTGAAATAGAATAGCAGGCAGTGCCTGTAGAGCTGGGTCAGGCCAGGGGAAGAGATCCCAGAGCCCAGGCACCATCCAGGAGTTAAGCATAATGGGGTGAGAAGGTCTGCCAGGAGAAGAAGTCCTTTTCTTCCCAAGACAGTCTCCATCAGAGACTGAAGGGCTGGACCTAGGAGGTGAGGGCAAGTAGGGGTGAGGGAGGGGAAAATGTGGCCATGAGTGAAGCATGGCCATTGAGGAGCCATGGGTGGGGTTGTGCCATAGTTGGGTCTTGCTAACCTATTCTATGCCAGGCCTCTGATGAGTTGAAGAATAATAAGGCAGGGGAAGCAAAATCTATGCATTCAGCCAGCCAAGATTTACTAGAGGTATACTGGATGGTTTTATGTCAACTAGACATGAGCTAGAGTCATCAGAGAGGAAGCAAGCCAGGAAGCAGCTTCTTCTCTGCATCAGCTTCTGCTTCGAGGTTCCAGCACTGTTTGAGTTTCTCTCCTGACTTATTTCAATGATGAACTAAGAGTGATATAAACATGTAAGCCAATTAAACACTATCCTCCTCAGGTTGCATTTTGCTCACAGTATTTCATCACAGCAATAGTAACCCTGACTAAGACAAGGAGTGAAGCACAAAACAAAGATCAACTCCACTAGGGAGGAACAGACCAAGACACTATGCAGTTTTTGCATTATTGCTGGAAAGTGGGGGAATGTGCACATGAAGGTAGGTGCTCTTAGAGATCAGAGAGGGCATTAAATTCCCCAGAAATGAAATGGCTTATGAGCCTCCATGTGAGTGCTGGAAACTGACCCAAGTCCTCTTAAGAAGCGTCAAGCACTTAAACACCAAGCCATGTCAACTGCCCAATTTTTAAAATTACACATATTTACTTGCTGGGCTATGTGGTGGAGATACATTGAGGCATATGTAGAGGTCATAGGCCAGCTCTTGGGAGTTGGTTGTTTCTTCCCACTTGTATCCTAGGCATGGAATTATGGTTGTCAGGTTTGATGGCAAGCTCTCAACACAATGAGCCATCCCAGTGTCCCCTAGTTTTCACTTTCTAGGAAGTTTCTCTCTTTTACTTGATGTTTGCTCCTACCCCAAGACCCACATACAAGAAGCATTCTGTAAATGTCTTGTAAATAGTAAGTTTGCCATGTAGGTTATCATGTGCAGGAGCTGCCTTGTGCATACATGGGGAGGTGGAAGGAACGAGTCTACAGGGAGCAGAATGGCTGGTGCTTTTCCTGTCATTGACCACATAAGGGCCAGTGGCCACGGCTCTCCATTATGGGGTCCTGGCCATGCTGTGTGTCTTCATGCTGCAGTATACATCTTCTATTGTTAGACCCCAGCTCCACGGGTTCTCTGTGAGTTGCTGTTCAGCCTACACGTGCAACCTGTTTTCTAGTCCAATGGCTTTCTGTTTTCTAGTCCTGGATTACTGCCCTGACCTTGCCCCTCTGACATCAACGTCTTGCAGGAGGAAAATATGCTCTCTTCCCCCTGGGGTTTTTCCACTGTGCTGTAAGCCTGTTTATAAGGCTGCTCCCTCTCTACAAGAGAAATACCTCTTAACACTTACACTAAAGACTCACACACACACACACACACACACACACACACACACACACACATTCTCCTGGCAATAAAGGCAGCACATGCATTCTCCTAGGACAAACATCTGGACGTCTTGTGTTTCCTTTCCTGATACCTTGGACTTGCTTGTGGCTCAGTTGCCACACTCTATGACAAACACTGTGTCATCTTCAGAAGGAAAAGTGGGTGAGTTCAATACCTGAAATTCCAGAAGAAAACTTAGAATGTACTGGACTGCTTTACTCCTGGACACACTGTGTGTGAATGAGGGTGGAGGACATGTGGGAAGCCACAGGCAAATTTAGGACACCTTTTGGGCCTTTGCCAGGTACCACTGAGGCCTCCAGGCTTTGGGTATAGTCACGAGTCTCAACGTCAGTCAGTCCATGTTTTGTGTTCCGCACTTCATCTGTGGACCCTCTAGCTTATCAGCCGCTCTTATGCTAAATTTGTCCTTCAGCACCATCCCCTCCATAATGCAAGTGGCTCCTGAGTTATGAGCACTGACAGTGGGCATTTTGTGTGCGTCACAGGCACAGCAGACATGGGGGATTTTGTTATTCCAACAAGAACGGTATATAATGTGCAAGTTAGGTGATGTGCACCTCTGGAGCTTCCTGGATGATATTTTGAGCTGCAGTATTCAGCAAGAATGGGGGAAGCATGTTCAGGTTAGGGAGCGTACTTGTGTGTTCAGTCAGCTACAGGTTCATCCCTGTGGTAATAACTCACCCCTGGAGGATGGGTCTCCTGGTTACCAGTTGTGTGGGAAAATCAGGGCTCACTGATGAGCACAGGAAGGCCATCCCCTGCTCTAATCTTGGTTTATGATAATCAGAATGCTGTATTTGCCTCTGCCTGTTCTGTGCCCTGGGGTGGGTGATGTTGTGACTGGATGTCTGGCTTGAGAGAAAGGATTTTCACATTACCCTGAAGACAGTTTTCCCAAGCTAGCTATCCCTGCTACTATTCACTTTGTTTCTGCAGTTGCCTTGAAGGCCTGACCACAGACATGTGCCTTGTGTCTTATCTGCCTCCCCCTTTCTCATGCCAGGCTTTTGGTTCTGGTGAGTCACTAGATCCCTGCAGCTTAGTTTCATCCAGGCCTCAGCAGTTGATTCCTAGGTCTGGCTGGAATCTTGAGTATGTGTGTTGTCTTGGTAAATCCTGCAACTTTCTCCTGAGATTGAATGAATATTTTAAGTGGTGGGCCAGGGTCGAGTCATCTCAATGTATGAGGATTCTTAGAAAATCTCATCTCATTGTCCTGAGTGAATCCACTTACAGATAGCAGCCCTTTCTCTGAGTGTGGGGTAGGTGAGTGAATGGATCTGAAATTCAGGGGTGCTGAATATCTATTGTTTGTTTACATTCATCCCATAAACTGAATCATAGAGGACCCATGTGTTTGGAATAACCAAAACCTACCCAGTGGCTTTTCAAACTGTCATACCATTTCACATTTCTCCCAGGCACCCTGGAGTGGTCCTCCTGGGGATTTGCTCTGGATTCTCCTGTGCTTTTGTTGCCATCTCCACACCAGGGGTGTTTGTGTAGGTGTGTGTGTGTGTTGTCTGTCTGTCTATCTGTCTGTCTGTCTAGCACAGGTATTACTTTACCTGGTTATACAACCATGTGTGCAAATGTGGATACCAGAGTGAACTCTCATGAATCTCCCATTTGTGACAGAGTCTCACTGAACTACCAGCTCTCAAGATCCTTCTGTGTCCCTCATCCCTTTCAAGGGTTAGAGGCTCCTAAAGCTGCATTCCAGGATTTGTTTTTAATGTGGGTGCAAACAATTCAAGCTCAGTGCTCAGGCTTTCAGTGTGACTGCTGACACCCTCTGAGTTCTCCACAGCCCAACTTGTTGGTTATTGATTTCTCATATCATTACTGACATTTTGTTCAAATATTTTCTAAGTTGGATATTTTCCCATGACTGAATCTTGAATCTGAGGATTGTTCTTTTAAAAGGCATTTGCAAACAGCTGCAGCCAGAATTTCTTGTGTCTTGAAAAGCAGAATTTGTTTTGGTTTAGACTGTTTTTTTTGTTTTTGTTTTTGTTTTGTTTTTTTTTCTGTTTTTCAAGACAGGGTTTCCCTCTGGCTTTGGAGGCTGTCACGGAATTAACTTTTGTAGACCAGGCTGGTCTCAAACTCACAGAGATCCATCTGCATCTGCCTCCCTGGTGCTGGGATTAAAGGCATGCACCACCACTGCCCGGCTAGATTTGTTTTTTAAACACCGATTTTCCAAGCCCTTCCAAGCCCCAAACCCCAGGGAGTCCAGCTTCAGGAAAGACATCAGCCCTTCCAGGCCCCAAACTCCGTGTCAGCATCCCCAACTTCAGCTTCAGGAAGGAAGGAGACCATTGGAGACAGAAAGACCCCACCAGCACCCACTGGAAGAAGAGATGGGAAGAAGACAGAATAAGAGCTCACTCAGCAATAGAAAGACCAACATGACCCCACCAGAATCTAGGGATCTAACACCAGCAAGACCTGAAAAGCACTACATAGATGAAGAAGAGGAGACAGACCTTAAAAATTATTTCATGAAGTTGATGGAGACCCTCAAAGAAGAAACAAGGAAATCTCTTAAAGAAATAGAAGAAAAAACAAACAAAAATCCATGAAATGGGGGGAAAATTCAAGAAATAAACAAATCTCTCAAAGAATCTAAAGAGCACCAAGAAAAGAACAACCAAAAATATGAAGGAAACAAGTCAAACAGTTGAAGGATTGAAAGCTGAAATAGAAACGATAAAGAAAACACTGAATGAAGGGATGCTGGAAATAGAAAAGCTGGGAAAATGATCAGGAACTACAGATGCAAGTATCACCAATAGAATACAAAAGATAGAAGAGAGAATCTCAGGTGTTGAATACTCAATAGAGGATATAGAGTCATCAACCAAAGAAAATCTCAAAACCAACAAATCCTTAACACAAAATATCCAGGAAATATGGGACACCATGAAGAAGCCAAACCTGAGAATAATAGGTAAAGAAGAAGGCGAAGAAATACAACTCAAAGGTACAGAAAACATATTCAACAAAATCATAGAAGAAAACTTCCCTAACCTAAAGAAAGATATACCTATGAAAATACAAGAATCTTACAGAACACCAAATAGGCTGGACCAGAAAAAGAAGTCACCTTGCCATATAATAATCAAAACATCAAACCTACAGAGTAAAGAGCAAATATTAAGAGCAGCTAAAGAAAAAGGCCAAGTAACATACAAAGGCAGACCTATGCGAATTACACCTGACTTCACAATGGAAACGATGAAAGCCAGAAGATCCTGGACAGATGTCCTACAAATGCTAAGGGAACAAGGATGCCAGCCCAGACTACTATATCCAGCAAAGCTCTCAATTACCATAGATGGAGAAAAAAATATTCCACTAAAAAGCCAGATTTAAACAATATGTATCCATGAATCCAGCTCTACAAAAAGTGCTAGAAGGAAAACCTAGATCCAAGGAAGATAACTACATTCACAAAGACACAGGCAATATATAATCCCACTTTACAAAACACCAAAAGAAAAGTGAGGAGAAACTACAAAAAATAACTTCATTAACAATAAATCAAGCACAAACAAGATTAATTAATGAATGGTCATTAATATCCCTCAATGTCAACGGCTTCAACTTGCCTATAAAAAGACACAGACTAGCCGAATGGATATGAAGACAGATCCCTTCCTTCTGCTGCATACAAGAAACACATCTCAACATCAAATACAGATGTTATCTCAGAGTAAAGGGTTGGGAAAAGATCTTCCAATCAGAGGGTCCCAAGAAACAAGCGGGTGTAGCAATCTTAATATCTAACAAATTATACTTCAAATTAAAATCAATCAAAAGAGATGAAGAAGGACACTTCATATTCATCAAAGGAAAAGTCCATCAAGGTGAAATCTCAATTTTAAACATCTACGCCCCAAATACAAAGGCACCTACAATCGTGAAAGAAACATTACTAAAGCTCAAAATGCACATAAAATCTCACAAACTAATAGTAGGAGACTTCAACACTCCACTCTCACCACTAGACAGGACCTCCAGACAGAAACTTAACAAAGAAACAAAAGAACTAATAGAAGTTATGACCCATCTGAGTTTAACAGATATCTATAGAACATTCCACCCTAATACAAAGGGATATACTTTCTTCTCGGCACCACATGGAATTTTCTCTAAAATTGACCACATAATAGGAAACATAGCAAATCACCACAGATACATAAAAAATTGGAATAAACCCCTGTATCTTATCAGACCACTATGCATTAAAATTAGAATTTAACAATAACACAAATTGCAGAAACCCTACAAACTCATGGAGATTGAACAATGCACAATTGCACCATCCCTGGGAAAAGGAAGAAATACCAAAAGAAACAAAAGACTTCCTGGAATTCAATGAGAATGAAGACACAACATACACAAACTTATGGGACACTTTGAAAGCAGTGCTGAGAGGAAAGCTTATACCACTAAGAGCCCACATGAAAAAACTGGAGAACAGTCATACTAGAGAATTAATAGCGCATCTGAATGTTCTAGAACAAAAAGAAGCAATCTCACCCAAGAGGAGCAGATGCCAGGAAATAATCAAATTGAGGGCTGAAATCAATCAAGTAGAAACCAGGAAAACACTGAGAAGAATCAACGGAAAAAGTGTTGGTTCTTTGAGAAAATCAACAAAATAGACAAACCTCTGTCCAAACTAACCAAAAGACAGAGAGAGACCATGCTAATTAACAAAATCAGGAATGAAAAAGGGGACATAACAATGGACTCTGAGAAAATCCAGAGAATCATCAGGGCACACTTTGAAAATCTGTACCCCACAAAATTTGAAAATTTAAAGGAAATGGACAATTTCCTGGATGGATATCACTTGCCAAACCTAAATCAAGTGCAGATAAACTGTCTAAACAGACCTATAACCCCTAATGAAATAGAAGCAGCCATCAAAAGTCTCCCAAACAAAAAAACGCGCAGGCCCAGATGTCTTCAGTGCAGAATTCTACCAGAAATTCAAAGAAGAGCTAATTCCAATACTCCTCAAAATATTCCACACAATATAAGCAGGAGGCTCACTGCCAAACTCTTTTTACAAGGCTACAATTACCTTGATACCCAAACCACACAAAGACACAACTAAGAAAGAGAACTATAGACCAATTTCCCTCATGAACATTGATGCAAAATTACTCAATAAAATACTTGCAAACCGGATTCAAGAACACATCAGAAAAATCATCCACCACGATCAAGTAGGCTTCATCCCCGGAATGCAGGGATGGTTCAACATTAGAAAATCTATCAATGTAATCCACCATATTAACAAACTGCAAAAGAAAAACCACATGATCATCTCACTACATGCTGAAAAAGCCTTTGACAAAATCCAGCACCCCTTCATGATAAAGGTCCTAGAGAGATCAGGGATAAAAGGAACATACCTGAATATAATAAAAGCAATATACAGTAAACCAACAGCTAACATCAAACTAAATGGCGAAAAACTCAACGCAATTCCTCGAAAATCAGGAACAAGACAAAGCTGACCACTCTCTCCTTATTTCTTCAATATTGTACTTGAAGTTCTAGCTACAGCAATAAGACAACAAAAGGAGATAAAGGGGATACAAATAGGAAAAGAAGAAATCAAACTTTCACTATATGCAGATGATATGATAGTTTACATAAGTGACCCAAAACACTCTGCAAGGTTACTCCTAGAGCTGCTAAACACCTTCAGTAATGTGGCAGGACACAAGGTAAACTCAAAACAATCAGTGAGCTGGGCATTGGTGGTGCAATCCTTTAATCCCAGCACTCGGGAGGCAGAGGCAGGCAGAGCTCGGTGAGTTCGAGGCCAGCCTTGTCTACAGAGTGAGTTCCAGGACAGCCTCCAAAACAATACAGAGAAACCCTGTCTCGAAAAACCAAAAAATAAAAAATAAAAACAGTCAGTGGCTCTATTATATATAGATGATGAAGTGACTGAGAAAGAAATCAGAGAAACATCACCCTTTACAATAGCCAAACGCAGCATCAAATATCTGGGGATAATGTTAACCAAGGAAGTCAAAGACCTGTATATCAAAAACTTTGTGTCTTTAAAGAAAGAAATCAAAGAGGATACCAGAAAATGGAAAGATCTCCCATGCTCTTGGATTGGTAGGATCAACATAATAAAAATGGCAATCTTGCCAAAAGCAGTCTACAGATTCAATGCAATCCCTATCAAAATTCCATCACAATTCTTCAAGGACCTGGAAAGAACATTAATCTACTTTATATGGAAAAACAAAAGGCCCAGGATAGACAAAACCACCCTATACAATAAAGGAACTTCAGGAGGCATCACCATACCTGACTTCAAGCTCTATTATAGAGCTATAGTCCAGAAAACATCTTGGTATTGGCACAAAAATAGGCATGTAGACCAATGGAACCTAATTGAAAACCCTAATTTTAACCCACACAGCTATGAACACTTGATTTTTAACAAAGAAGCTAAAACTGTACAATGGAACAAAGAAAACATCTTCAATAAATGGTGCTGGCATAACTGGGTACTGGTATGCAGAAGACTGCAGATAGATCAATGTTTATCACCTTGCACAAAACTTAAGTCCAAATGGACCAAAGATCTCAACATAAATCCAGCTACACTGAAACTTTTAGAGGAGAAAGTGGGAGATACTCTTCAACGAGTTGGTACAGGAGACTACTTCCTAAACATAACACCAGTGGCGCAGACACTGAGATCGACAATTAACAAATGGGACCTTCTGAAACTAAAATGCTTCTGTAAGGCAAAGGACACCATCAACAAGACAAAAAGTCAGTCCACAGAATGGGAAAAGATATTCACTAACCCCACATCTGATAGAGGGCTAATCTCCAAAACTTAAAAAGATCTCAAGAAACAAGTCTCCAAAACACCAAAGGATGCAATTAAATGGTGGGGTACAGAACTAAATAGAGAATTCTCAATAGAGGAGTCTAAAATGGCCAAGAGACACTCAGGAAATTGCTCAAAATACTTAGACATCAGGGAAATGCAAATCAAAAGAACTTTGAGATACAACCTTACACCTGTCAGAATGGCTAAAATCAAAAACACTGAAGACATTTTATGCTGGACAGGATGTGGAGACAGGGGAACACTCCTCCACTGCTGGTGGGAGTGCCAACTCATACAGCCACTTTGGAAATCAGTATGGAGATTCCTCAGGAAAATGGGAATTAATCTACCACTAGACCCAGCAATTCCACTCTTAGGCATATATCCAGATGAGGCAAATTCATACAGCAAGGACATCTGCTAAACTGTGTTCACAGCAGCATTATTTGTAATAGCCAGAACCTGGAAGCAACCTAGATGCCCCTCAACTGAAGAGTGGATAGAGAAAATGTGGTACATTTACACAATGGAGTATTACTCAGCAGAAAAAAACAATGGAATCTTGAAATTCGCAGGTAAATGGATAGCACTGGAAGATACCATCCTGAGTGAGATAACCCAGTCTCAAAAAGACACAATTGGTATGTACTCACTCATATATGGATTTTAGACATGGATCAGGATAGTTCCAGTCTGTACTTCCACTGACAGAGAGTCTGGGAAACAGGAATGAACCTAAGAGATATGCATGGTACCCAAGAGAAGAGGAATGCAGCAAGATCCTCTGAACACATGGGGAACACGGTAAGGGGAGGGGGTAGTGGGAGTTTGGAAGAAAAGAAGGGGAGAAGAGGAAGAGAGAGTAGGTCATGGGGGAACAGGAAGGTTGTAAAATAAGGGGAAGTGGGTATCATAGTTTAGAAGACAGATCAGGCACCAGTGTGACCTCTAGTGATCTAAAGGGATGACACCTTTGGCAAGCTAAGAAATGGTGGAGAGACCACCTCGAATGCCCATTCCTGGTAATGAACTTAATGTCTATAACCATCCTGGAGCCTTCATCCAGTGACTGACAGAAGCAGAGTCAATCACCCACAGTTAAACACTGAACTGAACCCAAGGAACTCATAGACAGAGAGAGAGGAGCCCTGAGCAAATTGGCAAAGAATGGGCTGCCAAAACTAGCACACATGGCTGATCTGAACAGGGGAGAGCTCTTGGATCCCAGACTGACAGCTGGGAGGCCAGCATGGGACTGATCCAGGCCCCCCAAATATCAGAGACAGTGAGGAGGCCTGGGCAACCTATGTAGCCTTGAGCAGTGGATCTGTGTTTATCCCTGGAATACAAACAGTATTAATTCTTTCACTTTTCTTGTTTTATCTTTTGAGACAGGGTTTCTCCATGTAAACCTGACTATCCTGGATGAGGTAGGTCTTGATCTCACTCACAGAGATCCCCTTCCTCGGTCTCCTGTGTGCTGGGATTAAAGGCTTGCACCAGTACTGGCCAGCTTATCATTAATTCTCAATGCCAACTTCCATATTCAACTATAAGTTAACTGTAACAGTGAATAACTTGAAATGATTTAGTATTATTCATGTCAAATAAAAGGAGAAAACCCAGCCCAATCCTCAGATACTGGTCCCTCATTTGACTATGCTCCTCTTGAGCTGCTGTATTAAATATGTTCAAGAGACAGGTTTCACTATCAATTATTACTTATTCCCTGTAGGAATACTGGAAGGTAGAATCATTGTCTGAGTTATGCCATTGCATATTTTTTTGGTTTTTATGAGACAGGGTTTCTCTCTATTGTTTTGGAGGCTATCAGTCCAGCCCAGCCTTGAACTCAGAGATCCGCCTACCTCTGTCTCCGCAGTGCTGGGATTAAAGGCATGTGCCACCACCACCCGGCGTCATTGCATATTTTAAATGGTGGATATACACAACTCAGCAACAGATGAACCCATCCAAAACAGGCAAAGATACTCACATAATATCCAAAGCAAAGAGTCAATAAGCACTTGAAGAGATTAGGGAAATGCAAATAAAAACCATTAAAGCTATTGGCAAGCACCTTGAGAAGCACAGGCATGTAGATTTCTCTGAATTCAAGGACAGCATGATCTACACAGAAAGCTCTAGGCAAGCCCAGTTGACATAGGAGACTCTGTGCTGGATAGTTTTGTGTCAATTTGACATAAGTTAGGCATCTGAAAGGAAGGCATCTCAGTTAAGAAAATGCTTCATTATACCTGCATGTAGGCAAGAAGATAAGGTATTTTCTTAATTTGTTATTGATGGGAGGGGCTCCATCACATTGTAGGTGGTGCTTCACTGGTGAGGTGGTCATGGTTTGTATAAGAAAGCAGGCTAAGGGGCTGGAGAGATGGCTCAGTGGTTAACAGCACTGAGTGAGTTCAATTCCCTGAGTTCAATTCCCCACAACCACATGGTGGCTCATAGCTACCTTGAATGAGCTCTGATGCCCTCCGCTACCATGCTGACAGAAGATTGTATACATAATAAATAAAATATTAAAAAAAGAAAAAAGAAAGCAGGCTTTGTAAGCCAGGAATAGCATGCCAGTAAGCAACACTCCTTCATGGCCTCTATATATCAGCTCATGACTCCAGGTTCCTATCCTGTTTGAGATCCTTTCATGACTCCTTTAGACAAAGAACAGTCTATATGGAACAGGCTTATATGGAAATATAAGCCAAATAAACCCATATTGAAAACTTGCTCAGATCATGATGTTTCATCATAGTCATAGAAATACTAACTAAGTGAATTGGTTCCTGGATTGGGGATAATGCTGTTACAGACATGACCATATTATGAGGATTCTGGAAGAACTTTGCAACTTTGTCCAAGAAAAGCCAATAAATGCTAAACGCTTTGTGAGATGTTCTGTAGGAACTTGGAAGATATAAATGTCAAGGACAAGGCAGAAAATTGGGCCTGGGTTTTGAATTTTCAGCAGAAAATTTCAAGACCCTATCAAGGCCAGTTGCTATTTTGGATGATGATTCTGTGGTTCTCATTAGATGGAATGAAGAATCGGTTGTGATTAACAAGACACCTGAAATATGAAGGGCAATCTTTGCTGTCTTGGAATACTTGATGCTGGTCAGCAAAAGCTGAGAAATTAGGTTTAATTAAGAAGAAATCACCATTACTGGG
>NW_024435140.1:0-7775 GCF_017639785.1 Mesocricetus auratus | reverse complement strand
GCCAAGAGTTCAGGGTGAGAGTGCATCTCACATTGTTGGATGGGAGTCCAAAGTGGCAATATAAAGGGCACTGCTTTGGTTTATTTCAAAAAGTAATAAAACATACTTATTTTTTTTTACTTTTTAAACATTTTTTATGATTTTTTTATTCTTTTTTTTAAATTTAGATAAGAAACAAGGTTGCTTCACAAGTCAGTTCCAGGTCCCTCTCCTTTTCCCTCCCCTCCTCCCGTGCCATCCCCCCATCCCCCCGTTATCCCCTCATTTCGCCCAGGGAGGGTGAGGCCCTCCATGGGGGTGTCCATAGTCTGTCATTTCATATAGGGCAGGGCCTAGACCCTTCCCCAAGAGTTCAGGGTGAGCGTGCACCTCACATTGTTCTATGGGAGTCCAAAGTCCGTGTGTATACTTGGTATGGGTACTGATCTGCTGCCCAAGGCTCAATAGATTACCTAGGCCTCCTCACTGACACCCAGATTCAGGGGGTCTTGATCAGTCCCATGCTGGATTCCCAGGCTGATGCCTGGGATTCAAGAGTTAACCTTTGTCTGGTCAGCTGTTTCTGGGGTTAAACCAGCCCAGTCTTAATCCCTTTGATTATCAGTCCTCCCTCTCTGATACTGGCTTTCTTGAGTTCAGCTCAGTACTTAACCAGGCACTAAATGTAGTTTCTGTTTCCCAGACTCTCTGGCCATAGGATTGTAGGTTGGCACTCCCCAGATCTATGTCTAAAATCCATATATGAGAGAGTACATGCCATGTTTCTCTTTTTGTGACTGGGTTACCTCACTCAGGATGGTTTCTTCTAGTGTCATCCATTTGCCTGCAAATCTCATGATTCCATTATTTTTTTCTGCTGAATAGTACTCCATTGTGTAGATGTACCACATTTTCTCTATCCACTCTTCGGGTGAGGGACATCTAGGTTGCTTCCAAGTTCTGGCTATTACAAATAGAGCTGCTATGAACATAGTGGAACAGACATCTTTGTTGTATGAATGGGCATCTTTTGGATATATGCCTAAGAGTGGAGTTGCTGGGTCTTGTGGTAGGTTTATTCCCATTTTTCTGAGGAATCTCCATACTGATTTCCAAAGTGGCTGAACCAGTTGGCACTCCCACCAGCAATGGAGGAGTGTCCCCCTTTCACCACATCCTCTCCAGCATAAATTGTCATTGGTGTTTTTGATTTTAGCCATTCTGACAGGAGTGAGATGGTATCTCAGAGTTGTTTTGATTTGCATTTCCTGGATGGCTAAGGATGTTGAGCACTTTCTCAAGTGCCTCTCAGCCATTTTAGACTCCTCTATTGAAAACTCTCTATTTAGTTCTGCAGCCCACTTTTTAATTGGGTCCTTTGCTGTTTTGGAGACTTGCTTCTTGAGTTCTTTGTAAATTTTGGAGATCAGCCCTCTGTCATATGTGGGATTAGTGAATATTTTTTCCCATTCTGTGGGCTGCCTTTTTGTCTTGCTGACTGTGTCCTTTGCCTTACAGAAGCTTCTCAGTTTCAGGAGGTCCCATTTATTAATTGTTGATCTCACTGTCTGTGCTACTGGTGTTATGTTCAGGAAGCTATCTCCTGTACCAATTCGTTCAAGGGTACCACCCACTTTCTTTTCTATGAGGTTCAGTGTGGCTGGATTTATGTTGAGGTCTTTGATCCATTGGACTTAAGTTTTGTGCATGGCAATAAACATGGATCGATCCGCATTCTTCTACATGCCAGCCTCCAGTTATGCCAGCACCATTTGTTGAAGATGCTTTCTTTATTCCATTGTATATTTTTAGCTTCTTTGTCAAAGATCAGATGTTCATCCGGGTTTTCAATTCGGTTCCATTGGTGTACCTGTTTATTTTTGTGCCAATACCAAGATGTTTTCAGGAGTATAGCTCTAAAATAGAGCTTGAGGTCAAGGATTGTGATGCCTCCGGACGTTGCCTTGTTGAATGGGGTTGTTTTGGCTATCCTGGGTCTTTTGTTTTTCCATACAAAATTAATTATTGTTCTTTCAAGGTCTGTGAAGAATTGTGATGGGATTTTAATGGGGATTGCATTGAATCTGTAGATGGCTTTTGGCAGGATTGCCATTTTTACTACATTGATCCTACCTATCCAAGAGCATGGGAGATCTTTCCATTTTCTGAGGGCTTTTTTAATTTCTTTCTTTAAAGATTCAAAGTTCTTGTGATACAGGTCTTTCACTTGTTTGGTTAGCAATACCCCAAGGTATTTTATGTTGTTTGTGGCAATTGTAAAGGGTGATATTTCTCTGAATTCTTTTTCAGCCCTTTTATCATCTGTATATAGTAGGGCTACTGATTTTCTTGAGTTGATCTTGTAGCCTGCCACTTTGCTGAAGGTGTTAATCAGCTATAAGAGTTCCCTGGTAGAGTTCTTTGGGTCATTGATGTAAACTATCATATCATCTGCAAACAGTGAAAGTTTGACCTCATCCTTCCCAATTTGTATCCCCTTGATCCCCCTTTGTTGTCGTATGGCAGTGGCTAGAACTTCAAGTACCATGTTGAAAAGGTATGGAGAGAGTGGACAGCCTTGTTTTGTTCCTGATTTTAGAGGACTTGCATTGAGTTTCTGTCCATTTAGTTTGATGTTGGCTGTTGGTTTACTGTATATAGCTTTTATTATGTTTAAGTATGTCCCTGTTATCCCAGATCTCTCCATGACCTTTATCATGAAGGGGTGTTGGATTTTGTCAAAGCCTTTTTCAGCATCTAGTGAGATGATCATGTGATTTTTGTTTTTCAGCTTGTTTATATGGTGGATTACGTTGATGGATTTTCGTATGTTGAACCATCCCTGCATCCCTGGGATGAAACCTACTTGATTGTGGTGAATGATTGTTTTGATGTGTTCTTGGATCTGATTTTCCAGTATTTTATTGAGTATTTTTGCATCAATGTTCATGAGGGATATTGGTCTGAAGTTCTCTTTCTTAGTTGTATCTTTGTGTGGATTGGGGATCAAGGTTATTGAAGCCTCATAGAAAGAGTTTGGCAAAGACCCTTCTGCTTCTATTGTGTGGAATACTTTGAGAAGAATTGGTATAAGCTGTTCTTTGAATTTCTGGTAGAATTCTGCACTGAGGCCATCTGGACCTGGACTTTTTTGGTTGGGAGACTTTTGATGACTGCTTCTATTTCTCATAGGGGTAATAGGTATATTTAAATTGCTTATCTGTTCTTGATTTAGTTTTGGCAAGTGATAGCTATCCAGGAAGTCGTCCATTTCCTTTAAATTTTCGAATTTTGTGAAGTACAGGTTTTCAAAGTATGACCTGATGATTCTCTGGATTTCCTCAGAGTCTGTTGTTATGTCCCCGTTTTCATTTCTGATTTTGTTAATTTGCATGTTCACTCTCTGCTGTTTGGTAAGTTTGGACAAAGTTTTGTCTATCTTGTTGATTTTCTCAAAGAACCAAATCTTCGTTGCATTGATTCTTTGTATTGTTTTCCTAATTTCTACTTTATTGATTTCAGCCCTCAATTTGATTATTTCCTGGCATCTACTCCTCCTGGGGGAGTTTGCTTCTTTGTGTTCTACAGTTTTCAGCTGTGCTGTTAACTCTCTACTATAATTATTCTCCAGTTTCTTCATGTGGGCTCTTAGCGCTATGAACTTCCCCGTAGCACTGCTTTCAAAGTGTCCCATAGGTTTGGGTATGTTGTGTCTTCATTCTCATTGAATTCGAGGAAGTCTTTAATTTCTTTTTTATTTCTTCTTTGACCCAGGAATGGTGCAGTTGAGCATTATTCAATTTCCATGAGTTTGTAGGTTCTTCAATTTGTGTTGTTGTCGAAGTCTAATTTTAAAGCATGGTGGTCTGATAAGATGCATGGAGTTATTCCAATTTTTTGTAGCTGCTGAGGTTTGATATGTTGCCAAGTATGTGGTCAACTTTTGAGAAGGTTCCATGTGGTGGTGAGAAGAAGGTATATTCTTTTTTATGTGGATGAAATGTTCTATAGATGTCTGTTAATCCCAGTTGGGTCATTACTTCTATTAGACCCTTTGCTTCTTTGTTGAGTTTCTGTCTGGAATTCCTGTCTAGTGGTGAGAGTGGTGTGTTGAAATCTCCCACTATAACTGTGTGGGGCTTTATATGTGATTTAAGTTCTAATAATGTTTCTTTAACAAATGTGGATGCCTTTGTATTTGGGGCATACATGCTCAGGATAGACATTTCATCTTGGTAGATTTCACCTGTGATGAGTATGTAATGACCTCCTTCATCTCTTTTGATTGATTTTATTTTAAAGTCTAGTTTGTTAGATATTAGGATTGGTACCCCTGCTTGTTTCTTGGGTCCATTTGATTGAAAAAGTTTTTCCCAACCTTTACCTCTCAGGTAATATCTGTCTTTGAGGGTGAGGTTTGTTTCTTGTATGCAGCAGAAGGAAGGGTTCTGTCTTCGAATCCATTCTGCTAGCCTGTGTCTTTTTATGGGTGAGTTAAGGCCATTAATGTTGAGGGATATTAATGACCATTGATTGCTCATCCTTCTTCGATTTGCAATGGTTGTTGGTGATGGAATTATGTATGGAATTTCACCCCTTTGTTCTTTTGGCTGTTGGTAGAGAGGGATTCTCTAATGCCTATGTTTTTCTGGTTGTAGTTAGCTTCTTTGGGTTGGAGTTTTCCTTCAAAAACTTTCTGTAGGGCTGGGTTAGTGGATACCTATTGCTTGAATCTAGTTTTGTCATGGAATATCTTGTTTTCTCCGTCTATAGTGATTGAGAGCTTTGCCGGGTATAGCAGTCTGGGCTGGCATCCATAGTCTCTTAGTGTTGGTAGAATATCTATCCAGGACCTTCTGGCTTTCAGACTTTCCATGGAGAAGTCAGGTGTAATTCTGACAGGTCTGCCTTTATATGTTACTTGGCCTTTTTCCTTAGCTACTCTTAATATTCCTTCTTTATTCTGTATATTTGGGGTCTTGATTATTATGTGGCGAGGGGACTTTTTTTGTGGTCCACTATATTTGGTGTTCTGTAAGCTTCTTGTACCTTCATTGGCATGTCTTTCTTAAGGTTAGGAAAGTTGTCTTCTATGATTTTGTTGAATATGTTTTCTGCCCCTTTGAGGTGGTTTTCTTCTCCTTCTTCTATACGTATTATTCTTAGGTTTGGTCTTTTCATGGTGTCCCATATTTCCTGGATATTTTGTGTTAAGGATTTGTTGGACTTAAGGTTTTCTTTGGTTGATGAATCCATGTCTCCTAGTGTATCTTCAACACTTGAGATTCTCTCTTCCATCTCTTCTATTCTGTTGGTAATGCTTGTATCAGTAGTACCTGACTGTTTGCCCAGCTTTTCTAATTCCTGCCTTTCTTCAGATTGTGGTTTTTTTTCGCATATTTTTTCTCTTTTTTTTCTTTTTTTATCATTTTTTATTTTAATTTTAAATAGCTTGTTTTACATGTGAATCCCAGTTCCCTCTCCCTCCCCTCCTCCCGCACTCCCCTTCCCCCTCCCTCCCACCCTATTGCCAAATCCTTCCACATAGGGGATATCTAGAGTCTGTCATTTTACTCTTGGTAGGGTCAAGGCACTCCCCTAAGAATCCAGGCTGAGAGGGCATCTCTCTTTGTGCTATAGGCACATGAAGACAGTTTGTATAGCAGGGATAGACACTGATCCACAGCTCAGGGCCCCATAGGTTGCCCAGGCCTTCTCACTGACACTCACATTTGGGGGGTCCAGATCAGTCCCATGCTGGCCTCCCCACTGTCGGTCTGGGGTCCAAGAGCACTCCCCTGTTCAGATCAGCTGTCTCTGCTGGTTTTGCCAGCCCATTCTTTGCCAATTTGCTCATCACTCCTCTCTCTCTGTCACTGGGTTCCTTGGGTTCAGTTCAGTGCTTAGTTGTGTGTTTGCCTCTGCTTCCATCAGTCACAGGATGAAGGCTCCCGGATGGTTATAGACATCAAGTTCATTATCAGGAATGGGCATTCGAGGTGGTCCCTCCACTATTGCTTAGCTTGCCAATTGATGTTATACCTTTAGATCACTCGAGGTCACTCTGGTGCCTGATCTGTCTTCGATCCTATGATTCCCTCTTCCCCCTATTCTACCCCTACCCCCTCAACTTCCTGTTCCCCCATGACCAACTCCCTTCCTCTTTACCCCCTCTATTCTTCCCAGGTCCCACTCCCCCCCACCCCTCGCCGTGTTCCCCATCAGAGGATCTTGTCTCCATCCTCTTCTCTTGGGTACTATGCATATATGCATATCTTTTAGGTTCTTTCCTGTTTCCCAGACTCTCTATCTGTGGAAGTGCAGACTGGCACTATCCTGATCCATATCTAGAATCCATATATGAGTGAGTACATACCATGTTTGTCTTTTTGCGACTGGGTTACCTCACTCAGGATGGTTTCTTCCAGTGCTATCCATTTCCCTGCGAATTTCAAGATTCCATTGTTTTTTTCTGCTGAGTAATACTCCATTGTGTAAATGTACCACATTTTCTCTATCCACTCTTCAGTTGAGGGGCATCTAGGTTGCTTCCAGGTTCTGGCTATTACAAACAATGCTGCTATGAACATAGTGGAGCAGATGCCCTTGTTGTATGAACCTGCCTCATTTGGATAAATGCCTAAGAGTGGAATTGCTGGGTCTAGTGGTAGATTAATTCCCATTTTCCTGAGGAATCTCCATACTGATTTCCAAAGAGGCTGTATGATTTGGCATTAACACCAGCAGTGGAGGAGTGTTCCTCTCTCTCCACATCCTCTCCAGCATAAATTTTCTTCGGTGTTTTTGATTCTAGCCATTCTGACAGGAGTAAGATGGTATCTCAGAGTTGTTTTGATTTGCATTTCCCTGATGGCTAAGGATGTTGAGCACTTTCTTAAGTGTCTCTTGGCCATTTTAGCCTCCTCTACTGAGAATTCTCTATTTAGCTCTGTACCCCACCTTTCAAGTGGATCCTTTGGTGTTTTGGAGACTTGTTTCTTGAGTTCTTTGTAAATTTTGGAGATTAGCCCTCTGTCAGATGTAGGGTTAGTGAATATCTTTTCCCATTCTGTGGCCTGCCTTTTTGTCTTTTTGACTGTGTCCTTTGCCTTACAGAAGCTTTTTAGTTTCAGAAGGTCCCATTTGCTAATTGTCGATCTCAGTGCCTGTGCCACTGGTGTTATGTTTAGGAAGTGGTCTCCTGTACCAACTCGTTGAAGAGTATCTCCCACTTTCTCTTCTAAAAGTTTCAGTGTGGCTTGATGTATGTTGAGATCTTTGATCCATTTGGACTTAAGTTTTGTACAAGGCGATAAACATGGATCTATCTGCAGTCTTCTTCATACCAGTACCCAGTTATGCCAGCACCATTTGTTGAAGATGCTTTCTTTTTTCCATTGTACAGTTTTAGCTTCTTTGTCAAAAATCAGGTGTTCATAGGTGTGTGGGTTAAAATTAGGGCTTTTGATTCGGTTCCATTGGTCTACCTGCCTATTTTTGTGCCAATACCAAGCTGTTTTCAGGACTATAGCTCTATAATAAAGCTTGAAGTCAGGTATGGTGATGCCTCCTGAAGTTCCTTTATTGTATAGGGATGTTTTGGCTATCCTGGGCCTTTTGTTTTTCCATATAAAGTTGATTAATGTTCTTTCCAGGTCCTTGAAGAATTGTGATGGAATTTTGGTTGAATCTATAGACTGCTTTTGGCAAGATTGCCATTTTTATTATGTTGATCCTACCAATCCAAGAGCATGGGAGATCTTTCCATTTTCTGGTATCTTCTTTGATTTCTTTTT
>NW_024435139.1:0-896 GCF_017639785.1 Mesocricetus auratus | reverse complement strand
TTGTGCTACACATACATGTTTGGATGTGTAGCATCCCCTGCAGGACGGCAACCCAGCAAAGATTTACCCTTAAAGAAAATCATTCATCCTTCTCCCATGGATCAAATGTCAGCCCCTTCTTAGCTAGGGATAGGTATTTGTACCACCTCCTTCTACTGGCTGGAATTCTGTTGGTCATGAGCCTGCACAGGACTTGTGCATGCTGTCTGGACTGCTGTGAATTCATATAAGGTACTGCTCTTACAATAATCCACTGCCTTGCAATCTTAATAATCTATCTCTCTCCTCTTCCATAATGATCAATGAATCATAGGAAGGGTGTGTGTGACACAGATGACATTTAAAATGATATAAACATTTTACAATATAAATATATCTACTTTTTTCCCAGAATGATTTACTTCAATCATTGACACACAGTTTTGAGGAACGGAACAAAAGAAATGGTGAACTAGAAAAAGAAATGACCAAGTAAGGAATTAATTTTTCAAATCATTCATCCAAGACCCAACCCTTTTATCCATTTATCTTTACTGGCAAGTGTTCATTGCAGAGAGTCAATGGTCTGGTTCGAGGCCTCTGGTTTCTGCTACACTGTTGATGCTGGGCTGTCAGTGGAACCCCTTTTGATTATCTTGCTGTCCATGTTATGGAGATCCTGCAGTTTTGTGTCTCCAGGACTAGACTCCTCACATGTTCCAATAGATGATATACAGGGTGGATGTTTGGGGTGGGCCAGCTCATATGCCTGGTTCTGCACCTGGATAGTTGCAGGGTTGTTCAGCCTGCCAGCTCTCCCTTGTCCGCACCACCTGGTGATCTCCCTGTGTTGTCCTGGAAAGTTCACCCCTTGCAGTGATGGATAAAGGATAGGACCAGTTCTCCTACTTTCAAGT
>NW_024435138.1:0-3276 GCF_017639785.1 Mesocricetus auratus | reverse complement strand
GGGTAGGGTCCAGGCACTCCCCTAAGAGTCCAGGCTGAGAGAGCATCCCTCTTTGTCAACACCCAGACTCTTTCCACAAAATGGAAAGATGGTCAAGGAGGCCCATATCACATATTTGGTAGTGCAGAATGATGAAATCTCAATTAGTTAGTTTCCTAAGTGGCGACATGCTTGACTTATTTTCTCACAATCAGCTCTGAGAGAGAAGCTGATAAATATCACAGACAGTAATTGAAAACTATGCATTTCGTAGCCGGGTGGTGTTGGTGCATGCCTTTAATCCCAAGACTCAGGAGGCAGAGGCAGGCGGGTCTCCGTGAGTTCACAGCCAGGCTGGACCGACAGCCTCCAAAAAACAATACAGAGAAACCTTGTCTCGTAAAACCAGAAAAAAAGAAAAAGAAAACTATGCATTTCTTTTCAGAATTTAATGCTCTTTAATGCTACGGTAATCCAGAACCAGACTGGAAACCACTGGGACACTTCCTTCACATATTAACTCTCAAATTCTCTATCAGTCTCAGAATACAAAAAGATTCTACAGGAATTTGAAAAGAATAAATCCCTCATCTGGAATAAACCCAGATGCACTCTCTATGAATGTCTGACATTGACAGAAATCTTTTTGCCTACTACATGGACCTATCTCTTAATTTCCCAAGAAACATCTCTGTGACCTTATTCATTGTCCTCTTCTAGTCTCTGTGGAAACTGCATGCTTTTCAGACATAGACTGCAGGTGAATTGCCAGTAAACACAAACATAAGTGAGAAAATCTGAAATAATGTGTGAAATATATAATTCAGGCACCAGAACCATAAGAGAATCTCTGTCCTAGTATCTTTTGGAGGGATTTTTATCTAACTTGCCATTTTCACTGGTGCTATCTTTCAAGGAAAACAAAGCAGATATATGTGGATTTCTTATTCCTTTATATTCCGAATATGAAGGTTGTCATTTCCTTAGATGCATTAGAAAACAGGTATTTTTCTCAGGAATATTATAGAAATGATCACAAGTGTAGATAGACTCCATTTTTTGAAGTAGAAAACATGTGATTGCAGATATGGAAAATGGATGCTTTTGCATCATGTAGTAGGTCTCCATTTAGCAGGCCATGATATCCACACTGAAGACACCAACCCCCTGTGTATGTCTTACTGTCTTGGAAAAGATAATGTACCCAAAGACACTTGGAAGTTTCAGAGATCCATCATTGTCTATGTTATAGGACTGTGATACCAAACTTGATTAAAAGTCTAGTTTAAGAATAAAGACTTTGAATTTTTTATTTATGAAAATATAGTCTTTTGACTCAATAGGTGCTTAAACAGGGCATTTGATTCATACATCATACAGCTTTTGCAAATAAACCAATATAAAACAAGAACAAAAGATATGACCAAAAAAATAACAAAACTTCCAAAACAAAACAAAGACAACCAGAATCTCAAAGGAAACACACTTCAATCCAATAAATTAAACAAGAATATAAACCTAAGCATAATTTACAACAGTAATATTTAGTTTTACTGTCTAATCCATGATGATAGCCTTTTATTGCCAATTCCTGGCAAATTACTTTCCTGGATTCCTTGAATTTCTGAAGTAACATCAGGCAGTAAAGTCGAATTTCTTCCCAGAAAACCGAGTTCCTGTGCTCCATTGTCCTAATTCACAGCTAAAGGCAGCATTCCCCAGTGAGCTTCTCATCTCCTGCCCAGGACTTATATATTGGAATACATCCCTCTGTCAGATATGAGGTTGGTGAAGAAATTTTCTCATTCCCTAGGGTGCCCTTTTGTCTTATTCACAACATCCTTTGCTTATGGAAGCCTGAACGTTTCCTAATTGTTGCATTCAGTGTTTGTGACTCAGGTTTTCTATTCAGGAAATTGTTTCCAATGGTAAGCCATTCAAGACTACTTCTCACTTTCTGTTCTGTCAGATTCAGAGTAGCTGGATTCATTTTGAGGTCTTGGATTCACTTGAACTTGAGTTTAGTCCAGGGTGACTGATATCTGTCTCTGCATTCCTCTGATACCGTTATCCAGTTTTCCAGAATCATTAGGTGAAGGTTCTTTCCATTCTCCGTTATGGAAATTGTAAATACTTTTCCAAAAGTAATGTGTTCATATGTGTTTGGATTCAAATCAGAGTTTTGATTTGAGTTCATTGATCTGCCTGTCTCTTTTTTCTGCCAATATCAGGATGCTTTTATTAACAAAGCTTTGTATTAGATCTTGAAGTTGATCATGGTGATATATCTGCAAGTTCTATTACTTAACATAACTATTTTTGCTATCCTGATTTTTTGTTTTGTTTTGGTTATTCCCTATGAATTTGAGCATTGTCCTTTTGAGGTTTGTGAAAATTGTGTTAGAATTTTGAGGGGAATTGCCTTGAATCTATAGATTTATTTAAGAACCAATGCCACATTTGCTTTTCAGAATCTCATGAGATGACCATGTCTTTTTTCAGTTTATTTACATGAATGGTGTATGTTTACAGATATTCCAGTTTTTGAGACATACCTGCATTTCAGGGATGAAGTCTGCTTAATTATTGTGGATAATTTTCTGGATTTGTTCCTGGATTCAGTTTGCCAGTGTTATCTTTTTCCTTTTTTAATTTAATTTATAAACAAGCTTGTTTTCCATTTCTATCCCAATTCACTTTCACTCCCTTCCTTCCCTGTGCACAGCCACTCCCTCATCCCATCACAAAGTCTTCTCCCCAGGGAGGATGAGGCAATCCATGGGGGATCTTCAAAGTCTGTCATATCATTTGGAACAGGGCCTAGAGCCTTCCTCATGTGTCTAGGCAGAGAGAGTATTCCTTGATGTAGAGTGGGTTCCCAAAGTTGATTTGTATACTAGGGATAAATAGTGAAACACTACCAGAGGCCACATAGATTATCCACACCTCCAAACTGACACCCTCATTCAGGGTGTCTGGAACAGTCCCATGCTGTTTTCCTAGCTCTCAGTCTGGGACCCATGAACTCCCCTTTGTTCATGTCAGCTGTCTCTGTGGATTTCTCCAGCTTAGTCTTGACCCCTTAGCTCATTCTTAGTTCTCTACAACTGGATTCCAGATGTCATCTTGGTCAACTGGATTCCAGACCTCAGCTTGGTGTTTTGCTCTAGGAGTCTGCTTCTGCTTCCATCAGCTACTGGATGAAGGCTCCAGAATGTCATATAAGGTAGTCATCAATGTCATTATCAGAGAAGGACTTTGAAGGTAGCCTCTCAACTATTGTTTAGATTGTTAGTT
>NW_024435137.1:0-1056 GCF_017639785.1 Mesocricetus auratus | reverse complement strand
CTATCGTTAGTTTTCGCGAAGTTAAGCACCGGGATTCTCACCCTGTGATGTATCGTTAGTTTTCATGATGTTAAACATGGAGATTTTCACACAGTGTTGTATCGTTAGATTTCATGAAATTCAGCACATAATTTCACACACAACGAAAAATGCTTAATTTTCGTGAAGTTCAGCACATAGATTCACACACAGTGTAGTATCATTAGTTTTAATAAATTAAGCACCTAGATTATCACACAGTGTTTTATTTTTAGTTTTCATGAAGTTCATCACACAGTTACACAGTCTTGTATCGTTAGTTTTCAAGAAGTTGAGCACATAGTTTCACACACAATGTTGTATCGTTAGATTTCATGAAGATGAGCAGATAGTATCACACACAGTGTTGTATCGTTAGTTTTCTTGGTGTTAAGCACGGAGATTCTCACACAGTGTTGTATCGTTAGTTTTCCTGAAGTTAAGCAAAGAGATTACTACACAGTGTTCTATCGTTAGTTTTCCTGAAGTTAAGCACAGAGATTCTCACACAGTGTTGTATCGTTAGTTTTGATGGAATTAAGCAAGGAGATTCTCACACAGTGTTGTATCGTTAATTTTCATGAAGTTATGCTCAGAGATTCTCATACAGTGTTCTAATATTAGTTTCATTAATTTGAGCACATAGTTTCAAACACAGTGTTGTATCGTTAGTTTTCGTGAAGTTCAGCACATAGTTTCACACACAGTGTTGTATCGTTAGTTTTCATGAAGTGAAGCACAGAGATTCGCACACAGTGTTGTATAGTTAGTTTTCATGAAGTTGAGGGCATAGATTCACACACAGTGTTGCATCGTTAGTTTTCATGAAGTTGAGCACATAGTATCACACACAGTGTTGTATCGTTAGTTTTCAAGAAGTTATCCATGGAGATTCACACACAAAGTTGTATCGTTAGTTTTCGTGAAGTTCAGCACACAGTTTCACACAGAGTGTTGTATCGTTAGTTTTCATGAAGTTAAGGACGGAGATTCGCACACAGTGTTGTATCGTTAATTTTCGTTAGTTCAGCACATAGT
>NW_024435136.1:0-32361 GCF_017639785.1 Mesocricetus auratus | reverse complement strand
GTTTTATTATGAAATTTGTATTACAGAATTACAATTTTGTGAAGGGGGCCGAGGCCTGTATGCCAGCAGTCTGAATAGAGAGCAGAAATACATGAAGGTTAGTTAATAAAAATATTTCTAGGTCAGGCAGTTGTATCTAATATTATTCTTTAAAATATAAAATCATAGTATCTTAAAGTTAAAAATAACAGTCATGAGGTATTTATTTATTTGCTTAATTATTGTTCAATTTTACTGAGAGACATTGTCATGTGATTCATGATGGCCTTTAACACCTGATAACAGTTAATTTCTGCACTACTTCACTTATACCAGCACAGCCCTCTCTCATTTTGCATGATAAAATCAGTATAAATGTTGAAGTAGATTCACATACACACACACATACACACACACACACTTTAGTTATTTAATCAGAGCCATACATAAAAAGAATTCATTTTTTCTTTAGAAATCATGTTTTCATGTAATATCATATAACAAAAGAGCTGTCTAAAGAGAAAAACAGAGATAGGATTTAGAGGCCACAAGATAATCACATGGATTTCCCAAGTTGCAATTTATTAAATTATTCAAGCTGAGAATGTGGTGTATGTCTCTGGTATTATCTACTCATTACTTTCCTTATGGACTATTGACACATTTCATAAAGTGAACATTGATCTTTCTATCCTGAAGTATATACTCAGTATTCCATGAAGTCAATCATTTGGTTTCTCACATTTTCTGGCACTTCAGTTTCAATTATATAAAATTTAATGGTAGCCTTACTGATATAAAATATATTGTTTACTAAATCACCAATATTAGATTTTATCACATACTGAAATTATATTCATTACTTTATGCAATAAAATAATCAATGGCACTTTTATTCACCTTGAGGATGAAAAAAATCAAGACTAATCAAAGCTTATGCTTTCTGACTACTGGTAGTTTGCAGGAATTTTATTCTTTTTCTTTCAATTAACTGCTTCCCAAAGTATATTTTTCACACCTTCTGACATGACATCATCACTAAATTGGTAGTAATTATTTCAGTTCTTACTAATATTAAAATCCTGACTAAAAATAAGCAGATTTATCAGCATTCTGAAACCCATCTTCAGAAGGCTTTTATACTGCCACTGTGTCCAACCTGGGGATTTGTCCCTTTACAAATGAGACTGCTTCATGGACTGCAGGGGCTGACTCCAAACAACAGGCCTAACATCTAGGGAGAGTGACTGACTAAAACCCCATGATTCTAGAAAAATGCAAAGAACTATTCTGGTTGTAAAATCCTAGCTCATGTCACCTGATTTGTGTGGCAGCAGTCCTACAAGAAGCCACCAGAAACATTCAGCATATACTTATGCTAATTAAAAAATCATAGATAAAAATCTGAGGTGGCTATTTAATATTCCAATGTGGATACTGGCCAAAGTTTTTCTCAACATTTCTAATATCCATTCCCTTGTAACAGATTACTGGTTCCTCAGCATTTCCCAACCTGACTGCAGACTGTTAACCACTCCAACCCCTGAGTTCCAATTCCCTTCCCCTATCCTGTGATCATTACATAGCCTCAGTCACTTTGGATTTTGGGACCTCTCAGGCTCCTGAGCTCTTGGTTCCTTATCCTTGTCTTTTCCAGTATCTACCCCCACATCCTCTCCTTTTTTGCTTCATTCTGGAAATTTTTAGAGACTTCTGGCTATTTCTCCCTCATATCTAGCAGTAAACCTTCTCCTCTCTCATATATAAGCACATACCAGTATCATTTCTTTATTTTATTTCCATTCAGCAGGGTTTATTTAACAAACATGTGGAGGAAACTGATCAGAGTATTTCAAGAACGATTAAGGGACCACACTTGAATAATCATATGGGTTGCCATATAAAAATATGAAAAATTTATTTGTGTACTTTAAACTCTGTCAGAAAAAAATTTTAACATATTTTACAATTTAGTTTTTTAAGGTTTTCCTAAATGTTTGTCTGTATAGCACACAATTTCCTGGTGCTAATGTAGACAAGAGGCAGAAATATAATCCTCTGCAAAAGGAGTTACAATCTAGGTGCAAGAAATTCATCACAATTCTACAGGAGGAGGAACCAATGGGTGAAGCAAATGTGAATTTAAAGAAAATCATTTTTAAAGGAAATACAAAAGCTTATAACATTGAGCAGCTCAAGAAATATTTCTTCGGATTGGTTGCTTTTTGTGAAAAACATGGGGTTTTTAAGTTATCTTCCTACCCCTGAAAGTTACTTTGTATCACTTAATTTCAGCTTTTGTTTCCTGTTTGGCAAATGGCTTAAATTGGTTACTACAAAAATCATGTTTTACTGTGAATCCACTTCTAAGGTGGGAAAATTCAAGTTGCACATATTCTCTAGAATGATTCAAACAGCACTCACCCAAAAGTGAAGGTTTTGTCCTGATGCAGTTACTCATTATCCAAAACTGCTTTCTAAAGGACACATAGCAACACACAATCAGAAGTATCTGTGAGGTGAATATCAAAATGTAATCAGATATTAAGGTCATATTTTTCCCCAGTAAGCCAGTATCTGAGCAGTATTGTGATACCGTGCTGTGTTCAAATACAGATATTGTGAATTTAATTAATGTCATAGTTGGAATGACATAGAAAAGCTTGTTTCTATAACTGTACTTAGTTTACATGGACATATTAAGAGTAACAGCACACAAGTAGCCTGTATGCATCAGGTGCCAACTCTTTATATCAGGCATTGGAGAGTGCAGTATTCCAGGCATCCCTGCCATTGTTATTATATTATTATTATTATTATTGTTATTATTATTGACGTTTTGCTGTCATAGGTATAATAATAATTTTTATTATTATTAACTTAGCATTTCACCAGAGATTTTCTGTGCATTCTTGACGTACATAGTACTCTATTTGCAGTTCTGTCTGGCCTCACATTCAGAGGTTCAACTGTGTCTTCCTGTTGTCTGTTGGGATTAATATCATTCAGCGCCTTTGCGTTCTCACATTTTGTTTTTTACCTAAGCAAATTTTCATGACCTTTAGCAATGGTCACCAGATTAGCTAGTGGGCTTCAACCTGATGAAGAGAGTCCAAAGTATTTGTCTCCATTCCCAGTGCTTGGTTGTCTATGCTGCCTCTCATCTATGCTGACGAACTGCCCATGCCAGCAGAGAACACTGTTGGTGAGAGTGACTCTCGAATGCCAGCAGAGAACTCTGATAATGAGCAGACCTCTGGAATGCCAGCAGAGAACACTTATTGCGAGCATAACTCTGGAACCCTGATCACTTCCTGAAGCCAACTGCCATTCCAGATATGTGCTTGGACTGCCAGACATGTGCACAGGTCTTGGGAAGGAAAGCCTCTTACAGACAGTGTAGGTTAATCTCTTCCTGACGCCAGCTGCCATTGGAGATCAGCCTCTACTAGTGAGACTCCCTTGCCAGAGAACACTGATCCGTAGCCTATCTCCGGAATTTTGATCGCTTATTGAAGTCAACTGTCACTCCAGTTCTTTGCTTGGCCTGCCGGAAGTGTGCACAGGTATTTGGCAGTAAAGATTCCTACAATCACAATCGCTTATCCTCTTCCTGCTGCCAGTAGCCATGGGAAAAATCTTTCAAGGCCTTTTGTCTGAGGTAAATAACATAAAGACAGTTTTCTCTGTTCAACTGTCTTAGAAACTACCTGCCTAGACCAGTGAAGAGAGGCCTACAGGCCTCAGATAGCTTGGCTTTGGCCTTCTTATAACACATCATGGTTTCTCAAAAAATGGACCACTATCAGCAACCAAGACCCAAAAGAGAAGGTTTAACTCTAGCAAAAACCCTGGAATATTTGACAACAAATATAACCCAGGGGATTTGCCCTATCAACAACAACTTCTCCAGTCTATGCCCAGACTGAGGTTCAGAGACACACATGCGGATCAGGAAGCATGCAAGAAATGCAGGTGGATCATATCCCCTGACTCTGCGTTCATGTAAATCCCATACTATTATGCAGGTAATGAAGTATCTATAGACTCTATAGTGTGCAACTTAATTTTCATTGTTTCTTATTTCACCCTTCCTTTCTTCTTTCTTTCTGTCTGTCTGTCTGTTTGTCTTCATTTGTTATTTTCCCTCATTATTAGGACAGAAGTTTGATTTCATGGATGAAGTACATGTCAGTCATTGATTATGCAAAGAAAAAACATGGCCAATATCAACACAATATGATGGGAACCTTTCAAATTATTTTCCAGATTGGGATTCTGGTTTTGTTAATGAATGTATAGCATCTAGTTACAAAATACTGTGCCAGGTCTCAGTGTGAACATAAGTAGAAGCAGATGATTCCTTGCTGAGTTGTAATGCCGGGCGTTGGTGGCATATGCCTTTAATCCCAGCACTCAGGAGGCAGAGGCAGGCAGATCTCTGTGAGTTCGAGACCAGCCTGGACTACCAAGCGAGTTCCAGGACAGCCTCCAAAGCCACAGAGAAACCCTGTCTCGAAAAACACCAAAAAAAAGAGTTGTAATGCTTTTTAAAACCTGTGGATTAGGAAGAGTTTTAACCGTCCATGTATCAGTGACTTTTGCTTTATATTACAATGTTAAATTAAAAAGCTTGATCTATTTTTATTTTTGAACCTTCTATCCCTTACTTGCTCAAAAATCCTCTGAAGTATTTTATAATTATTTTTTATTTAACTTTTTACATATTTCCCTCATTTCCATCTGCCTCCCCTCCTTTCTGGGCCCCTACCTCCCCCAAACCCCTACTCCACTTGATTTCCCATCCACTCACCATGGAGGGTAAGGCATTCCATGAGGTAATTTTGGAGTCTGTCATATCATCCCATGATTGGTGGGAACTTAATCTTGGGAAATAGGTCCAAAAATGTTAGCTCATATATCAGTTGCATGTCTTGATCACACTTCCAGATGCCTTGAAGCACAGGAAACCTCAGAATTTTAACCTAACAGCAGAGGGCATAGGCTGATAAATTTTGTATACTTTTGAGAGAACAAGTAAGACCCACTGCTAAGTCATGATTTTCTGGCATCCCTGGGCACAAAGGATACTCATGAAGCTGGCAGTTGGTCATTGGCCAAAGGAGGTAGCAGCTGGGAAGCAACGTTAAATTTGTGTATTTTAGTATCCCAAAGCATGTGCTTTGATACAACTGCTAATATCAGCATACATTGGAAGTGGGTCTCACAATTATCCAGGGCCAAAGACTTGGACATCGACCAAGAAATTGGAACTGATTCCCATGGCATGTATACCTAATCTTACAGACAATAGTCTGTGTGGAAGTTTCTCAATGAATTTTGTTGACTGTTGTCCTTTCCCATAAGAAGCTAAATTTCTGACTAAGGAATTAAGGACCCAAACTTAACCTACACGTGTAAGTTTTCCTTCTTACATGTGTTCAGAAATGTTGTCTGACAATTAATATGTTAGACAGAGGTTGATGTAGGGTATGTAATTTTCTCTTCTGTGACAGCTGCTGAACTTATAGTGTGTGAACTCTCTTAAGAGCTTTGATATAGACTGTGAGCACCTCACGGAAATTTTGAATTTATTTGGTGTCATATTGAATCTTGGTTATTCTGGCCTCTATCCTTGGCATTGAGTACACACTGTTATTTGAAGAAAATTGAGTTTCTTATATCTGTGTTTTTATTATGTGAAAGTCTTCAAAGAATATTAAACCTCCTTGTTATATTAAAATAATACAAGATATTGTCCCCTCATGTGTCTACAAAACCAAATTTATTCTCTAACTACCATATTAGTAGCTTAGATCTCATTAACTTCTGTTACTTAAGCTTATATATATATATAAATCTATTATAATAAATTGAATATATAATCTCATTTAATAAACATTATTATTTTATTTATAAATTATGAATTACTACATTTATATAGGTAATTATATGCATTTCTTATAAATAATTTGTATTTTATTTATTTTCATCTCTCCTGTATTTGACTTTTTTGGTTCTTTTTCCTAATTCCCTGGTGATTCCCCCTTCCAATTAGTCACCTCTATTCTTCTCTCCTACTCATTTTCATGTATGATTATATCTTGAGTGTGTTTGTTATTTTCCTTTTTTTGGCTATTCCTTTATTCCTTTCCCCCCTTATTTTTCTCTTCTTCCCCTATACATATTTGTAAATGTTCCCCACCAAGTACATGTCAGAAAATGGTTTTGAAAGCATGCAACTTGCTTATTGTCAATACAGTGTAGTGGGAAAACTTTAGCTTAGAACCTTTTCTTCTTTGATAGATTAAACTGAAAATAAAGGTCAGGCTTCTGCCTCTCTAGTCTGTCTCCAACCTGCACATTCCCTCCTAAGGAGATTCCCCAGTATCCCAGCATGCTCATTATTGAAAGTTAAGGACAATGAAGGACTCACCAGTGGTTGTTGGTTTTGCTACAACACATGCAACATCATTTCTCTATCCAGGAATATTGCTTGGGACACAAAGCAAAACCTACAACAACTCCTTCTTCCAAACAAGAATTTTCTAATTGGTTGGAAATCCTTTAGTAACTTCCATATGGGTGATTGACTGTAGATTCCATCCTCTCTGAGGTGTGCATTTGCTTCCTGTGATAACATATTTTTTCAGTTTCTAAGAGTATTTAGCCATTGAAGAGTTGAACTAAGGCTGGTTGTGTTCTGTAGGATTAATAAGAGTCCAAGATACAGTGTTTTTCTAGGCTCCCCTAGAGGATCTACATTCAGTTTTCCAGTTTACCTGCTTCCACGTGGTATCTATTCCAGCCATGCTATATCTCACCTGAGCTCAGAACTTGTTCCACTGTTAGTTTTTAGACAAAGTAATATGTCTAGACACTTGGAGACGTCGTACCAGCACACTGTTCTGTTCTCAGTTCAAATTCTAGCTGATTTTAGCAAATAAGGAAAAACAATCCAGGCCCATGTGCATTCTACCCTAATCCGTTGGGGAATGTAGGGAAAGATGTCAGGTGTGGTTAGCAGTGTCTATTAGTGCTCCAGCTGAAGAGTTTAAGAGGAGGGTTAAGACTAGCCAGAACTGGAAGAGCCTGCACAAAAGCCACTTGCCTCTGAAGGTGAATATATATATGCAAGGCTAGGAAGTGAGAGGGAGTGTTTGATGTTGCTGTTTTACCACAGCAGATCTCAGAATGTACTGAGAAATGTTTTTTCAAGAAAACTGCTTTACTTTTGTCAAGTTATCCTGGAGTGACTTCATCACTATTCTGCTTAAACAGTATGAGGTTTGAGAATCAGTACACTACAAGAACCCACTTGGCAGACCGTGGCTTCTGTGCACTGCTCAAAAGAACAGTAAGTCTCCAGTTAGAAAAGTCTTCAAGAACGCCCTCAAGGAAATGTTCAAATTCTTTATGACTGATTGCATTCATGATAGAAGATCATCTCTGTCTTAAACCTAAGGCTTTCATATTGTAAGACCAATAATTGTCCCCAGGGCCCTAGCATACTAGCTGGTAAGAGAGGGTTCTGCTCATTGCAGGAAATCAAGGTTTGTCTCTCAAACAACAAGACTTCCAGATTGCTAGCTGCCACCTGTTCTTGACCAGACATGAGAAAGCACATTGACAAGTCATCCAATATTTCAACAGATTTCTTCATCAACCATCCCATTTCTTCATTTCTATTTATATTATGTTATCAGGTAGCCTTTTTTGGATGGGACTCAACATTTTTGAGAATGGAAACAATGATATATTTGTAAAATACCCAAGGGGATACATGCATGTCACCAAGTTGTGCACTGAGACAGGAAACCCCTCATGCCCAACCAAATATCAATGATTGCAGTGTCTAGTAGGGAATAGTTGCTCAAATGCACAAACTCATAGAAAAAAACTTAGCATATCTTTGTGCTTCTGTATGTGTTTGTGCTTGTGTATGTGAGAGAGATATAAAGATAGAGATAGTGCAAGAGGATGCTACCAAGGATGTTAAATATTGGATGTGGGTATGTCATATCATAAAGGATCAAAATAGGCAACAATAAGTCCATATCTTGTATCTTTACACTGAAATATATGGCCAGGCCTCTCTAATTGGTACTTGAAGAACTCAGCACACTGTGTCTTGCCTGACAAAGAATCGCCACAAACTCACAGAAGCTTACATGTCAAAGAAGCTGCCACATGACAGGATTTGTCCAAATGTATCCTAGGAAGAAACTATTCTTTCCCAGTCCCTGAGTTGTGTGACTAAGGCTACACATTTGGGTTTCGTTTTGAAGTAACACAATAAGAGTTCCTCCCCATCTGTTGTGTTGCACTCACCATGACAAGTCTAATATATCTGGTGAAAGTCTGCAGATTGAAATGAAAGTCAAGACATCCAGTCATTCATACTAAGATATCTCTTCTTCATTTTAGAGAGGGTACTGCATTATATACAGGCTTACATTACAGTTGAAAAATCCCCAGGTGGAAGAGATCATATAGATTTTGTTTCTCTCTGTGCTAGATATAGATGTCAGTGAGGCAAGCCTGGGGAAGTAAGCCAGGACTAGAAAACAGGATGGACATTAACAGAAAAATAAAATGTAACTCTTCGCTGAGCAGGTAATAACAGAAAACTTAATGGGGCTGTCACCATATATATATATATATATATATATATATATATATGTGTGTGTGTGTGTGTGTGTGTGTGTGTGTGTGTGTGTGTGTAATTGTCTCATGTGACTAGGACATTAATGTCAAACTTACCCATTAATGGAGAAATCACCCTGGATGTATGACACTCCAGTCATAGTTTGGCGGACATCCCCTTAGACTCACCTCTCATTGGCTGCCCAACTTTTCTGTAAGTTCAAATATACTTGAGCTGAAGGATTCTCTGTGGTCCTCCATTGACAAATCGAGTTTGGGGTTGCCTAGCACCAAGGTTTCTTAGTGAAATGAAGTATATGCTAGCAAGTCCTATGGCTATATGGTCCAAAGATGGGGACACAGCCCATTTTTCATTAAGCTGCCTGCCATTTGGTTTCCCTTAAATATGATCTCTCCAGAGGATGGAGGATCCCAGGTCTCATTTATCCTACTAATTTGACTGTACAATTGATGCATATAAACTTTGGCAGGATTAACACAAATGTGCACTAATGTAGACAAACAGGTTTAAGGATGATTATTGATGAAGGTTTTGAATTCCTACCCATACTAAGTTATTTAAAGAGCTCTGAGTGCTGAGAGAATCTGAGACTTTCTCTGATGGTTTCTACACTGTGCTGACTATAGTTACAGACTGTGAGGTGACAGTCCCAGATAAATTGGCACTTTTAGCAGCAAGAGAAATCACTACAGTCACCCCAGAATTGATGCCTAAGTCTCTCTTTTGCTGCATGAAGTCAACTTGCCTTTCTCCCGAGATCTACAGTAGCATAGGTTTACCAAGGCCTATATTTCACCTCACTAACAATTTTGTAAGTGGCCATGTCCTGTTCAAAAATTGAAAAGGGGATTTAGCCACTCATCACTGTCTATACGATTGTCCAGTTGTTTTAAATGTGTTCTTTTTCCACAAAGGGAAAACTGGAATCTGAATTTGTGTTTCAAAGTGTGTCCAGTTTTTTTTTGGCTCCATGAGGACCACTCATGAATTTGAAAAGTTGATATGGCAGGTTTGTTGAGAAACTGGAAATCTCAAACCAACTGTTTCCTTTCTTTCTCAGCCTGTAGAATGAATGACATCAAGGCTCAGGGACACTGGTTCAGGGGATCTCACTTAAATTGGCTTGGGCATGTTCGCACAGTATCAGTTCCATGTTTTCTCCAAGCCATGAATATCACCAAATGTTCTGGCAGAAATGAAGCTCATTTCCTGGAAGAAAACACAAAATGCTCTTGACACCATATTAGGGGACAATCAGGTCTCTTCCACTGTGTAGTGCATGGATGTTTGAATTCGACCTGAGCAAAAGTCTCTCGAGTTACATCATGCCAGAATCTGTCTATTTCAGATTGCTAACTGGCATCCATATTTTTAAAAAAATTGAAATGAGGAGTGCATGATTTAATGAATCATTTGGGGACTCAGGACGTTTTTCCCCACTTGTTCTATCTTTTGGCACATGAAAGGTATATTTATCCATTTGTACAGTGGCCATCAAGAAACTTCAATACCTCTCAATTGCCATGTGCACATATTTAACTTGTCAAATTGTGCAATATGAGTAACAACCATTTGCCATAAATGGCGAGGAAATAGGCCTGAAGGGTTTTTTTAGTAGTCATAGATAATATTGTGGGTATAACGCTTATTTTGAAAATTTTAATGAACAGTCTCTTTAGTTAAAACAAATCACCCTCCCAGACATTTGTCATTTCAATGATGAAAGTTATGAGACTGCAGATCTCTCTACCTAAGATAAGTAACCATTGAATATTTCCCAACAAATTCTGAAGATCATTCAAAGATGGCAACCTTTTCAATGTCCCAAATAACTTTTGAAAATTAGTTGTAGTTTGTAAATACTTGTTTTTCTTAACCAATCTATAATCCAATTTATAAAGTTCTCGCTGGTTGACAAAGCTTCATTTGTATCTTAGCTGACATTTACAAATTTGTATCTACAGTGATTTCTTTCTAGATGGGATCTAACAGGGCAAAAGTTTCCCTGAGGTTTCTTCTCAAAACCATTTTTTTGCTCTAGAATTCCTTTGCCAACCATAAAAATTTAGGAGAATTCCTGTCCTTGGATAATCTCTAAAGAATTATCATAAAGATTTATTTGGATTTTAAGCCATTTTGTAGTCTTCTGTTACATTTCATTGACCTAGTCCATTAAGGACTTAAATCACAAACCATTCATGATAACAAACTGACTGGCTAGATGATCTTTTTAGCTATAACAAAAGCAACTTATGTAGCTTCTTAACTATCCAAAGCTATTAAAATATTCTTTTATTAATATCCAAAGCAATTCAACTGATTCAAAATCAGGTGTTCAACATCAAATTTCACACATACCGGTGTGGCCACATGATGTATACAGAACATACATACATCTTTTAGTCATGATTTTTCCCCAAGTGATGATTCGTTTTTGAAATGAAACTTCCTTAATTGAAATTTCTTATGACAGTATAGCTCTAGCCAATAGCGGAATTAAAACAAAATGTTGAAAAAACCCTCATGGTTTTCCCAATCTTTCCATTTCTAATCATCAGTATTCTGTTTCAACTAGGCAATTTGAGAGGAGTTGAAAGTGGCAAAATTAATCTCAGGTCCTTTTATATAGATTTAAACCAATCTTTTGGGATTCCTACTGGAGTGGACATTCTTGGTTTATCAGCATCCATGACCATCAGAATTTTAAATACCTCTCGCAAATGCTGTAACAGGTACCATTTTGTTTATTTTTTCTTTATCCCAAAAACAGGTACATTCAAATTGGAGGTGGAAAGTTCAATATGTCCAGGCTCCAATTGCTAATGAACCAGCTGATGAGCATGATTCTGTTTTATTTTACATAGGGCCATTGTTCTACCCACATGGGTAACTCTGACTTCCAAGTATTTGGATTAGGCCATATGGGTGGAGGATTAGTCACAATAGCCCCATCTAAAAGTGACACAGTCCTGTCCAATATTCTGACATGTGGGTAACAGAATTTTTTGTGTGGTAATAATTTTGTGAGTGGTAAACAGTTCTGTGTGCCCCTCGTTATCTCTGCTTTTGAGATGTTCTGAGCTCCACTCAGGAGCTACAGTCATATCCACTGCTTGTAATGTATCATGGCACAATGGTAATCAAGAACTAGTAGTTCAGTTTAAAGTTAAACACAAGCAGTAATTTACTAACTTATTACTTGGAATTTTAAAGTAATTTTTCAAGATCAGTCTTTTGTTTCTTCATCTTAGCACTATTACTCCATAGGGCATCTTTCAACAATCTCGAATGGGTAAAGGCAGCAATAGGAAAACATTCTGGTCTTTCATTCTGAATAGCCTTTTGGAGGTCATATTTAACTTGTTCCCAATCATGAATATTAAGTCTTCTGGACTGTAGAAACCATGGACTTCTTTTCCCAAAGTTTAAATAGAATCTTATCTGTCTTCTGTTGAGTGATGGTACCTTGTCTTTTTAACAATTCTAATAACTGTTATATCAATACAGCCATAGAAGCTGAAGTTCCAATTTTTTATTATTTTAATTTTAAATAGCTTGCTTTTCATGTCAATTCCAGTTCCCTCTCCCTTCCCTCCTACCGCACCCCCTAAATACCCCCCAGCCTCCCACCCTTCTGACACTTCCTTCCACATAGGGGATATCAAGAGTCTGTCATTTCACTCAGGGCAGGGTCCAGGTACTCCCCGAAGAGTCCAGGATAAGAGAGTATCCTGCTTTGTGTTATGGACACACAACATCCGTTTGTATGTGCCAGGGATAAACACGTATCCACTGCCCAGGGTCCCATAGGTTGACCAAGCCTCCTCACTGACTCTCAACACACTCACACTTAGGGGGTCTGGATCAGTCACATGCTGGTCTCCCAGCTGTTGGTCTGGGGTCCAAGAGCTCCCCCCTGCTCAGATTAGCGGTCTCTGCTGGTTTTGCCAGCCCATTCTTTGTCAATTTGCTCAACACTCCTCTATCTCTGTCACTGGGTTCCATGGGTTCAGTTCAGTGTTTAACTGTGGGTGTTTGCCTCTGCTTCCATCAGTCACTGGATGAAGGCCCCAGGATGGATACAGACATCAAGTTCATTATCAGGAATGGGCATTTGAGTTCATTATCAGGAAAAGGCATTCGAGTTCATTATCAGGAATGGGCATTCAAGGTGGTCTCTCCACTATTGCTTAGCTTGCCCATTGGTTTCAACCCAGGTGCTCAGTCCTCTCCCTGGCTGGTGGCCAATGTCACAGAGGCCAGAAATTATGACAGTGATGAGGCCTCTAGGGTGGGGCCTGGGACGACCTGCTCTGTGGGTTGGGAGTTCTGGTGGGAAATATCAGTGACAGCTGAGGCAGAATCCTGGGATGCAAGAAGACTGCAGAGACATGGAGAGAGAAGGTGCGTGCTAGGAATGTAAGGAGCTGATGGTGTCCCTGCCAGCAGTCTTCACTGGTGCTGGCCTAGGTCCAGGGCCTGAGTCTGTGGGCCTCACAGCTCGAGGATGAGGGGCAGGGTCTGACCAGGCAGAGACAGAGGTACCCCGCATAGGAAACGGGAGACTGCCAGTTTCACAGGGCTCTTCTGGCACAGCCTTCAAGCTTTGGTCCAGAATTGCTGGCTTACCCAGGCAGCCTGGAGCAGTTGGTGGCCATCAGCAATGGCAGTCCATACAGGATTGGGTGGCACAGGAGATAGAAGAAGCACCCCTAGGCTAAGTCTGCTTGAGCAACTGATTAAACTCTGCATCTGCTTCCCCAAGTGTCCAGTCCAAAAAGTGTGTGGCACTCAGGGCTAACTTCTCTGTGTCTTCATGCCAGGCAGAGTCGTAGTGCGCTAGTTCCACCATCAGAACTGTCATGATGCTTCTGTCTGTCTGACGCTTTTTGGCGCCTTTAGTGTTTAATTTCTCTTCCCTATCAAATGGGGCACTGTCATGGACAGAGCTTTATTTCAGGCACATCGGTCTGGAAGTGAGGCTGTAGTGCACAGGAGAATTGAGGTAACTTTCCCATAATTAGGGGAGATGAGAGCTAAAGTATACGAAGTGCAAAGAAACGTGAGCAGGACAGGCGAGCGGTTCAGCTACAGTGTAAGATTGAGTTCAAGTTTAGAGAATGAGAGAGAAACAAGGAAGTCAGTAAGTGGTTTGAAGTGTCAGCAGGTGAAGACGGCCTGAGTTCAAAGTTGTGAAGTGTAAACCTGGGTCACTTAAGCAAATGTTGGAGTAGCGAACTGGGTGGACGCTTTAGGAACTCACAAAGAGCCCGGTGGAAGAGGGTAAAGAAGCGGCTGAGGATGAGTGTAGAGCCACTGCAGTGCACTGTCACAGAAGCTGAGAAGTCAGGGAGGTCTCAGGAAGGGGAATGCATGGTCAGCAACAGAATTAAAATTTGTAGTCGTACTGTACCATTGAAAGATGTGAACCACAAATATTTTTTTAAATGTTCCAACAGACACGTTTGTAAGTGTTACAAAAACAGGTGAATATAGCTTTCATGATTTGTTAATCCAGCATGGCTAAAAGTTTTATTTTATATGTCATCAGTGTAAAAAGTAACTTGTTTTCCTCTCTAGATAGTAGGCTCTTCAGTGAACAGAAGCAATGTCTGATTCTACAATATCCTGGGCACATGTCACAGCTTTTCGTTGTGTAAAAGAATCCCAGTTCTTTGATGCAGGAAGAATTCGTCTTTGGTTTTCATAATGCCTTTCCCAGTTCCTTTTTTAAGTTGAATAAATCAAGAATTTAGGCAATGATATGTATCATTGGCTTACATGTTAATTATGTTTACATATTCAATTTTAATTAAAATGTATTGTATACATATCCACAGAAGTTTAAGAAAGTGACTCACAATAATGATAACTTCATTACACAGTTATTAAAATAATATTGGGGAAAAGAGCCTTTATAATTGCCAGGTTTGGTGGCATGCATTTGGTGTTCATGTCTTATTTAATCATGTTCCTACTTTAGATAGTATAATACAGAACAAGCTCTCTGGTTTTATTTTATTCATTTATTTATTCTACTTGTTTCCCTAACACAAGTCTAGATCTTTTATAAGATAGTTCTCAGAGCTTGAGATTGCTTAGTGTTTGTTCAGTTTCAAGTCACATATTTTTTTACACAAGTGTTTCATGTTGTATTTATTGCTAGTTTTGGTGATGCTGAGTTACTTAAAGTGATCAAAACTCATCATAATAAGAGTGTTGTTTCCTCATTAATAATGTGTGGGTTAATATATTGTGATTTTGTAAGTACTTAGTAAACAGGTTAAAAGTATTTTCAAAGTGCTTTCATACAGCATATTTTGATCATTAGAAGTTTTTTTTTGGTTTTTTGAGAAAGGATTTCTCTGTATTGTTTAGGAGGCTGTCCTGGAACTTGCTCTGTATAGCAGACTGGCCTTGAACTAAGAGAGATCCACCTGCCTCTGCCTCCCAAGTGCTGGGGTTAAAGGTGTGGGCCACCAATTCATGGCTCATTAGAAGATTTTTAACAGGTGGTGATTCTTAATCTTATGCAGACTAGAAAATTGTTTAGATATCTTGATGATTTTTATTTAAAATTATATTTTGAGGTTCAAGACAGAGTTAACCACGATGGCCTCGAACTCAGATACACACCTGGATATACTTCCAAAGTGCTGGGATTAAGTTGTATTCCATTTTTGCCTGTCTTGTTATTTATATTATGTTTGTATTTTGCCTGTATGGACCACCCCGTCTGTGAGTCACAATTCTTATTTTGGTTTTGAGGTACTAGGAATAGGATACAAGATTTATTAATGAGGACTCAGGGCAGAGATTCAGTCCAAGGGAAGCAATACATTGTCCAAATGGACTGTGATCAATCATACACAATCCAATATCATATTATTAAAACAATTCATAGAATAAATGAGAAAGAATATACTCCCCCTCCTGTTTTCTTCTGTTAGGAGTCAATAAGACTCCTTTTTTCTTAAGGCTTCATGGGCTTTTCTTTTTGTTTTGTTTTTTCAAGGCAGCATTTCTCAGTAGCTATGGATCCAGGCCTGAAACTCACTCTGTCCACCTGGACTCTAGATGAGCCTGGCCTTAAATTCAGAGATCTTCCTTGCTTCTTCCTCCCCAGTGCTTGGATTAAAGGCATGTTCTATGATTGCCTAGCTCATTTTTGGTGTTTCCAGACAGGATTTCTTTTTGTAGTCCTGGCTGTCCTGGAACTCATTCTGTAGATCAGGCTACTATGAAAGTCTTCCTCCTGAGTGATAGGATTAAAGTGTGACACCATTGCCTGGTTAAGGCTTTATTTTTTTTTGTTTTTGTTTAAGCAAGTTGTTTTATGTCTTATGTTTATGGGAGACTTAGTAATTTATTTTAAGAAGCTTGGTTGCTTGCTAAGCTTTTTTTGTGGGGGTGGTATTTTGAAACTGGGTCTCACATTGTGACCCATTCTGCCATTAAACTTGTTTGTTCTACCTTAGCCTCCTGTATCACATGTGTGAGCTACCACACTCTGTAACTTTAATTGTCATCTTACTTGTCTTGAAAACTATTTCATCTTGTTAAGTGTTAAATTCTTATTTTTCTTTTTAAGAAATGTTGCTTGGTGTTGAGCTGGAAGAGAGTACAAGGTGCTTCTGGAAATCTTCAAGGTATACATATTGTCTTTCTTTGTTGCTACCACTTTAACCTGCTTGAATAAGTCACTTAACTTGTTTTACTTTAATTTTCCTATTAGAACATATTAAAAGATAATTGAGAAAGTTTTGGCTGAGATTTGAGATTGAAAGTTTCAAAGGTTGAAACAAAAATGAGGTAGAAGGGGATAATTTAATACATTAAACTGAACAAATCTGGTATTTTCTTCTTCAAACAAGATTTTATAACTGCCTGAAAGTTTGTGTATGGCTGTCTGCATATGACTGCAGTGTCCACCAAAGCTGGAAGAGATCCCTTGGAGAAAGTGTTATAGCTGCTTTCCAGCTGCATGACGAGGCTCCTGTGATACTGTCTTCTGTTACAATTGTGTTGTGTTCTTAATTGCTGTGCTGTCTCTAATTCTGCCACTAGTTCTTGCATGTTTAAGGCCCTTTTATTATGAAAGGAAGGCCATATTGTCCAGTTGGATTGATTAGAGCTCATGAACTGAAGAAAGATAGCACATGACTTATCATTTATTTATTGAGATTTATGTATTTATTGTTTGTTTTGGTTTTTCGCATCAGGGTTTCACTGTGTATTTTTGTAGCCTGTCCTGGAACTAACTCTATAGACCAGGTTGGTCTTGAACTCACAAGAAATCCACTTGGCTCTGCCTCCTGAGTGATGGGATCAAAGGTGTTGGTCAACACTGTCCATCGAGATCATTTACTTTTACTTTGTGTATGTGAATATGTGCCTGTATGTATGCACCTCCTGTTTTCAGTTTTGAAACACCAGAAGAGAGTGTCTGTATGAGCTTTCTATATTGGGAATTTGTTCTGTCTTTTTATATCTTTTGTAGTCCTCATTTGCTCTTAGTTAAACAATGTACTTAATTTCAATTTTTTCCTTTCCTCTTGTTTTTTATTTACATAACACACGCACACCCACACATACACACAGTTGGTTTACAGATGTTAAATGTGAAATGGTTATTAGAGGGCTAAAGAGCAGGATTGGAGTAATGACATCAGTGCCCTCATAAGTAATGTCTTAAGTCATTTTACTTTGGTGAATTTTTTACTTTTTATAACTTAATATTATCACAATTTTTTATTGCTAGCTTTTGGATTTTGTGAGTATAAAGAGCCTGCCTGAATCTACCCTCCGTGGGCTCATTTTATTGCATGACTTTCAGATTGGAGAGAAGAAGCTACTTGTCAAAGTTGATGCAAAGACAAGGGCATAATTGGTTGAGTGGAAAGCAAAGAAGAAGGCTTCTAATGTGGGATACAATAGCTTTTCTAGTCTTGGTGTGCTTGTTCAGTTTGAATACTTCATAATGCAATAAGTCTAACATGGGTTCTCACAAGATCATTATTGTAATATGTGCTTATGGATTATGTAGTGTATTTTTATAGTTTGTAGATAAGTGTTTTATCTATCCACAGAGGGTGGATGACTGTTGGTTTGCTTTTTCCAGCATGGGTGGCAACTCAGAAAACCTGGGAAACCTGAAGTAAACTGCATATACAGCCTGCAGGGAGCTCAACATTTTCTAAGTAACCCTAATCTAAACCTCTTATTGACTAGGGGACTGGTTTCTGATTCTTCAGTTAGATTGTCTAGTTTGTTTTTCTTTTTTTCCGAGATGCTCTCCATTGAAAGACTGCTTGCAACTTAACATTATTCCATCTGCCAGGTACTCTTAGATTTTTTTATTCTGAAAGGAGAATCTTGACTGTCAGGGACTTCCTGAAGCTATCTTCAGTTGTTAACTTTCTTACTCAAGGAGCATCCCTTCAGGATGGAATGTTTCAATTTGGAAAAAAACTTTCACACAAAAACCTTTTTTTTGGTTTTTATGAGACAGGGTTTCTCTGTATTGTTTTGGAGGCTGTCGGTCCAGCCTGGCCTCGAACTCACAGAGATCCTTCTGCCTCTCCCTCCTGGGTGCTGGGATTAAAGGCGTGTGCCACCACTGCCCAGCTCACACAATAACCTTTATCATTTCTCTATTGTATTGTCTTTTAATACTGTCTTCCCATACTCTTTTTCGCTACACTAATATATATGGTCTCTAATATTTACCATCTCTTGTCTCCAGCCCATCACTCCCTGTCTGATACTCACATTCTATACCCAATCCATACCTTGGATTTTCAGTAGAAGAGGAAATATTTTCACTAGCTTTGCTATAAAATAGCATAGGATAACATAGGATAATGTCTTGCGAATTAATAAAGGAATGAGTATTTAATTGAATAACAGTAATTTGTGGTTAACTCTTGTTTTCCTCAGACTCTGAGGTAGAAAAAAAATAAAAAAGTTTTAATGAGTCAAAGAGGAACATGAAATTTTATGAAAGGAGTGAAGAGGTTTTTGTAACTAACTTGATTGAAAATATTACGTCTGGTTGTTTAGACTTTTTCCTCATTCATTCATCCAGCCATCCATACATCCATACATCTATCTCTTTATTTTCGAGATAGGCATTTTTGTGTAACAGTTCTGGCAATACTGGGATACTTTTTGTAGACCAGACTGGCTGCAAACTCACAAAGTTACTCTTGCCTCTGCCCTCTGAGTACTGGGACTAAAGTTGTGCACCATCACTACCCAGCTCTTTCTTTCCACTTTTTAAAGCTGGTGTTCATTACAATTGTGTTTCATTCCAGCTAACCTGTCGATACGATGCCCAGGTTGCAGCTTTCTTTCATCTCAGCAATAATTCATCTTCTGTCCTCTCCATCAAAGCACCAGGCTTGCAAGTGTTACACGTATATGTAGATAAAACATCCATACAATTAAAAGAATGAATTGATGACCTGAGCATGCTTGATGAATGCCTCTAATCCAAGCATGTGGGAGGGAGAGAGGCTGATTGATGAGGTCACCCTGGTCTGCCTAGTAATTCAGGCCAGCCAGGACTAATACCTATCTTAGAAAACAAAACAAAATGATGATATTAACTGGTGATTGTTGAAGTATAGATAATCTCTGGAAAGCCATGCACATTATATCCTGGTAGATAAATTTGCTCCAAGTGAATACCTTCACATAATTGCTTCCAAATTCATCTAGTTAATATTTTCTTTTTTTCAAGACAGGGTATCTCTGTGGCTTTGGAGGCTGCCCTGCAACTAGCTCTTGTAGACCGGGCTGACCTCCAGCTCACAGAGATCCACCTGCCTCTGCCTCCCAGGTCCTGGAAATAAAGGTGTGTGCCACCACTGTCATGCTCATATGCATTTTAGATTTGGGTATAGAAGTTGAAATTAGGAAATGGGAAATTGTTTGGGAATTTATCAAGAGCTTTGGATCACATTTGACAAACTGTATTATGAATGACCTTTCTGACCCAAATTAACTTCTCTGCTTCCATGTTCTTTTCAATTATTATTGTTTTAATGATAATGAGCAATCAGCTATGAAATATAACAGCCTTCATTAGCTTGGTCGCTCTCTCTATTTTCTTTCTCTTTCCCTTCCTTCCTTCCTTCCTACCTTCCTTCCTTCCTTCTTAAAAAAGAGTTTGAGAGGCAATCAGCCATTTGAAAGTTTGAGTTGAATTACTTTGTTATAAATCCTTCATGGTTGTAATTCTGTCAAAATAGCTATATTGATTCTTCAATTTTCAGTTTGTTTGGATGGAAATTTAGAGTCTGTGTGCTACTTTTATATTAGCAAGCATTGGAATTTACAGCTCCTATTCTTTTTTTGGTGGGGGGGGTTTCGATACAGTGTTTCCCTGTGGCTTTGGAGGCTGTCCTGGAACTAGGTCTTGTAGATCATACTGGTCTCAAACTCACAGAGATCTGCCTGCCCTTGCCTCCAAAGTGCTGGGACTAAAGCCTTCCGGACCATGCATTTCTCAGCAATATGCTTTCTAATGGATATTTTGATAGTGTAAATTTAGATATCAGAGGTCAGGTTTCAGGGAGTTGGTTTTGATGGCACATAGCTGTAATCTCAGCACTTAGGAGGCCGAGCCAGAATAGCAAGTCCTAGGCCAGCTTGGGCTGCAAGTTGGTATTGAGAAAAACAATAACAAACAAAACACTGCAGACTTGGGATATAAATGTAAACCTAAGTGTTACTGGAGTATTCTCTTTCCTATAAAACTTTGCAGACCACGTTCTTTCACTTTTATATGTAAATTATTATCAAGCATGTTTTACATGTCAATCCCAGTCTACCCCCCTTTAACTCATCCCCAATAAACTTGTGATCCAGCCCCTTCCTGCTCCCAAGTAAAGGTGAGCTCTTCCATGTGATTCTGTCATATCATATTGAGCACCTTGTGTGTCTAGGCTGAGAGGATATCCCATTAAGTGGAATGGGCTATCGAGTCTATTGATAGAGTATCACATTTTGTTGAATGGACTTTCAAAGTCTATTCATATTCTGTGGACAAAATTGATCTACTACCAGAGGCCCCAAAGATGGTCAAACCCTTCTCACTGACACCCATATTCAGGGGTTCTGGATTAGACCTTTGCTGGTTTCCCAGATATCAGTCTGTGGTTCATGTGCAGGTCATGCATTTCTGTAGATTTCACCAGTCTGGTTTTGACCCTTGCTCAACACTCCTGCAACTGTATTCTGGGATTTCAATTCTGTATGTATTGTGGATGTCTGCTTCTGCTTCCATCAGCTATTGTATGAAGGCTCTGGGATATTATATAAGAGAGCCAAATATCACTATTAGGGAAAGGTATTTATGGTATCCTCTCCACTATTGCTGAGAATGTTAGGTGGTGTCACAATTGAGGATCTCTGCACATCTCCTTAGTGCCAGACTTCTCTTTAAAAATATAATTGTGCCCATCCTGAGAGAGGTAAGCCTCAAACAAATAGACAATCATGTATGTACTCATTCATATATGGATTTTAGATATGGATCAGAGAAGTCTCAGCCTACATTCCCAGTGTCAGTGAGTCTGGCAAACAGGGAGGATCCCAAGACAGATGCATGATACCCCAAAGAAGTTGATTGAGGCAAGATCTCCTGAGCACATTGGGAATATTTGGGAGGGGAGAGGGAACCAGGAAAATGAGAGGAGGATAAGAGGAGGGGACAAGAAGATATGGGGGAGCAGAAAGGTTGAGTCGAGAGCAGGATGAGAGATACCATAATAGATTGAGTCATTATAGGCTTGAAGAGATAGCTGAAATTAGTGAGATCTCCAGAGATCTACAAGGATAACCATCTGGTAAACTAAGCAATAGTGGAGATACTACATTAAATGCCCCTCCTTGATCTTAAATGCCATCCTAGAAACTTGATCAAGTTACTGATGGAAGGAGAGACAGATACCCACAGCTAGACACTGAACTGAACTCCTGGATCCTAATGACAGAGATGAAGGACTGATGAGGAAAGAGGTCATGACCATGATGGTGAAACTCTCAAAGACAGCTGACTGGATAAGGGGGAGCTCTTGAATTCCAGACTGATGCCTGAGAGGCCAACAGGGGACTGATGCAGACTGCATGAGTGTTGTCTCAGTAAGGAGGCCACAGAAATCACTGGGGCCTTGGATAGTAGATCAATGTTTACCGTGGTTTATGAAGGATTTTGGGGAGCCCATTCAAAATACAAAGATGCTCTTTCATCCTGGACACATGAGAAAGGGCATAGGTCCTACTCTGGATGAATGACAGACTTTAATATCTCCCAAGGATGGCATTACCCTCCCTGGAGAATGATATAGGGATTGGGTGGGGCACTGGGGGTGGTGGAGGAACAAGGGAGGAGGGGTAGGAGAGGGATCTGGGATTGACATGTGAGGCATTTCTGTTTTTTAATTTAAATAAAAATTACAAAATCAGAATAAGAAATGAAAAAGGATAACAGTTGGTAAATGAGGTACTGGTATTGAAAGAAAAGGAAAGGGTAAAATTATATGGAATGGAAAAATACACAGAGTGTCTGGAAAAAATATAACCGTTCCCTATATTATGTTATCTCTTACGGTGCACTCTTGTATTTTTCCACAGATTTCCTGCTCCCTCATGTCCTCTTCTCCCCTCCTTCTCTCCCTGTCTCTTTTTTCTATCTACCTCTCCCATTGAACTATATTTCCAATTTACTCATAAGGTCTTTTGCCTTTAAAATTTCCTGAGGGATTTTGTATGGCACTCTCAAGATTCTCATTATTTCTTAGCTTTTCTAGCTGTGTGGATTGTAGGCTGGTAAACCTATGCTCTATATCTAAAATCCAATGTGAGTGAGTAAAACCATATTTGTCATTTTGTGACTGGGTTATGTTGCTCAGCATGCTTTGTTCTGGTTCCATCCATTTGATGAGTAATTTCAATTTTTTTCTGCTTAGTAGTACTACATTGTATAAAAGTATCACATTTTCTCTGACCATTTTTCAGTTGAGGACCATCTAGGTTGCTTCCAGGTTCTGACTATTACCAATAATGTTGTTATTAACATAGATGAACAGTTGTTCTTCTTTTATTAAAGTGCTTTTGGAGGTATATGCCTAAGAATGAATAGCTGGGCCTTGAGGTAGATTGATTCCCATTTTTCCAAGGAATCTCCACACTGATATCCAAAGTGACTGCATGAGTTGGCACTCCCACAAGCAGTGGAGAAGTATTCAACTCTCTCCACATTCTCTTCAGCATAAACTGTCATTGGTGGTTTTTTTTAGCCATTCCTACATGAGTAAATTTCTTTCAGCCAATTTAGTCTCCTCCATTGAAAATTCTCTATTTAATTCTGTACGTGAATTTTAAATGGATTATTTGGTGTTTTGGAGACTAGCATTTTATTTTGGCATTTGGTAAAGTGGGGTTGTCTATTGACTGTGTTATTGTCAGTATAGTTTACTTCCTTATTATTGGGTTTTCCTTCCAGGACTTCTGTATGGCTGGATTAGTGGACATGTATTGCTTATATCTGGTTTTGTTGTGGAATACTTGTTTTCTACATCTATAATAATTGAAGTTTTTGATCATTATAATAGAAAAGTATGCCATCCGTGGTCTATAAGTGATTGTGGAACATTTATCCAGGACCCTCTGGCTCTCACAGTTTCTATAGAGAATCAGGTTTAATTCTGATAAGTTTTCCTTTATATGTTAGTTTGCCTTTTTCTGATGCTTCTCTTAATATTCTTAATTTACTCTGTATGTGTGGTGTTTTGAATATTATGTCACTAGGCAACTTTTTGTGGGCCACTCTATTTGGTGTTCTATAGCTTTTTTGTAATTTCATTTCATGTCTTTCTTTATGTTTGGAAAGTTTCATTCTATGATTCTGTTGAATATTTTTCTGCACCTTTAAATTGTGTTTCTGCAAATTCTTCTACACCTAATATTGCTAAGTTTGGCCTTTGCATGTTTTCTGATATTTCCTGGATATTTTATATTAATGATTTGTTGGACTTTAAATATTCTTGTGTGGATGAATTTATTTCTGCCAGTGTATCCTCAATGTCTGAGAATCTCTCGAGAATCTATTGAATTCCATTGCTCATGCTTGTATCTGTAATTCCTGATCATTTACCCAATATTTCCCAGTCAGGATTCCCTCATACTGTGATATTTATTGCCTTTATTTGAGCTCTAAAACCTTGCATCATTTGAATTGTTTTTTGCAATTATTGGTTTGTTTTATTTTCTATTTCATTAAAGGGTTTTCCCGTTTCCTCTTTAAGGTCCCTTTCGTATTCTTGAAGATTTTTTAAGGGTTTTCTCTTCTTCATCTCTGTAGTGATGATTAGATATTGTTCATAAAAAGGCTCTAGACGCTTTTACCATCATATTTGTGTTTCTGTTGTGTAATATGTTCTCATACTATAATTTTCACATTGGTTCTTCCAGTGCGTTCAGGTGGGTTCTCTATCTCTCCTGTTGGGTAACAGTTCAATCATGTCCAATACTCTGCAACGTAACACAGTGGGTGGATGTGAGACACCTTCTCTTGATGGGTGAGATCAGGACAAGCACAAGAATGTCAGGCCCCTCACTGTTTTTTGGTCTACCATGGTTGAGTATACCTGCCTACAGTGCACAGGCCAGGAGATCCCAGAGAAGACAAGGAGAAGTGTAGTCAGATGCAGGGGCCCAAAATCACCTCTAAGCTGATTGGGCGTTTGGGTTGCCAAGCGAGATCAGAAGTTTCTGATATTTAACTCAGAGTTTTGTCTCTCTGCTTGCCAAGTATTGGTCTTAAAGGATGGTAACACCACCCTGACAATGCAAAGTTGTTAGGTTTTATTTAGAGAGAGTGTATAAGTGAAAGAATATTGACTTAACTAGAACTCACTCTGTATACCTGGATAGCCACAAACTAACTGACATGTGCATGCTTCTGTCTCCTGATCGCTGAAATTAAAAACATGTACCATCACTGCCTAGGTAGAAACTGTCTTAATTGGAACTTTGAAACTAAACCTGGCATACAGGTAAATGAAAAAGAAAATCAGGAGATGTAATGGCTCAGTGTAACAATCTCTGCATTTCAGGTTTCAGATTTGGGATGAAAATTGTGAGTTTTGAAAAAATAATAGGACTGCTGCTAAATACAATGATATTGTTCTGGAGAGATAGTTTAGTGGTTTTAAGAAAAGACTGTTCTTGCTACTGGACCCTATTTGTTTACCTACATCCACAAAATTAACAATTGTCCATAGCTCGAATTCTAGGGTATCTGACACACTCTTCTACCTTTCTTGGTCCCTAGCAATCCATTTGCTAAACATTTGTATATTCTGGCAAAACATACATAGAAAATAAATATAAATTATTAAATATAATAATGCTTATGATGGCATCTTGTTAAACACTGTCTAGGCAGTGCATTGCAATCCCTCCTCTTTGAAATATGGAAAGGAAGATGGACTGAGGATGAAGACATTGAGTCAATTCTGTATTAAATATGAGATAACACTTTAAAATATATTGATAAATTATGTGTGACAACTAAGTGGGCAGCATGAATCTGTAGGAGTGTCAACCAAGTATTCATTGAATATCAACATATCTCAGACTAAACTGTCTAGTCTACAATGTGGACTGAAGCCCTTCTCTTTAAGACAAAAATTCCTAGTCTTGAAAGTGATTCATCACCTGTTCTCAAGGAGCAGTCTTATGGCATCATATTTGACAGTTCAATCTTTTGTTGGCAATTGCCTTGCAGCAATGTAGCAGATGAATGGAATGGAGTTACCATCTAGGAATGTAAGTGAGAGATAGGGACCTTGCCATGCATGATCCATGTCCTAAGTCCAATCCTAGTATTGGGGGAATAAAGAATGAAAAATGAATCCTGTAACATCCTTCAGAGAGGCATAAAGAAAACTGGAGTTTTCATAGATGCTATTAAAAATTTCCATTCCTGAATTATTGGTCTTAACAGAGTGGGACAGTCAATCGTTTGGTGGACAAAAATATCAAATGAAGGTCAGATATATGTAGAGACACTACATGTAAAAATTTATAAATTTAAATTTGATGGGTATAGTGATGGACTGGAAAGATGACTAACTAGATAGTAGTAAGTTAAATAAGCAAGCAGACTAGAGGTTATTTTTCTTTTATTACCCACCTCATTGAAGAGGATATGGACATCACTAAATGGACCAAAGAATGATGAGATTACATGCATGGGGTGTGGTGAATTATCTCTGATCCAAGTTCCAGGGAATTTGTTACACAATACTCAAGAGGCTAAAACATATCTTGGTTACAATAGATTTTATCTGAAATAATAAAAAAATGAAGGAACAGGTTGTTTGAGAGAGGAATCTGTAGAAATACAGGATGATTTGGTCCTGTGTGTTCTCATGTCTGGTCTCACAGAAATGTCAGTTGGACATATGAAAGGCTCCTCTGTTTGAGAAACAAACATGTATTTTCTGAAGCAGCCTGAACCCTCTCTTACCAATAAATAATTGGAGACAATTACTGGTATCAGCACATGAAAGAGTAAGGTATAAGTCAGTGATGCTCTTCTAACTAGAAAACACACAATTACAAATATTTTGAATTATTCCTGTAGGGACATACTGGGGTCTTAGATCACTGGAGACAGTTTTCCTCAGAGCAGTGTGCAGAAGAATGTTTATTATATTAGTGGGACTACCAAGTGGGTCTAGTCCAAGCAACGGAAATTGTCAAAAAGACCTTGATAGGATTTGGTTCCCAAAATTCCTAATGTTATGGCATATATGTGATGATGTCTCCCTGGAGAACTTGACAGAAGTAAAGCAGCTGTTTGGAAGAAACCATTTCTCAGTACATTCTGAGATCTACTGTGGTAAAAGAGCAGCATCAACCATTACACTCATTTCCTAGTTTTCAAAATATGTTCACTTTCACAGGCAATTGAATTTGTGCAGGCTCCTTCCAAGCTGGCTATTCTGAACCCTCCTCCCCAAACTGCTTAGCTGGAGCTTTCAGAGAAACTCCTAACTACACCTGGTATCATTCCATGCAATCCCCAAGGGACAAAGTTAGAGGGCATATGGATATGTTTTGTTTTCCTTATATTTAAAATTGACTAGAATTTGAACTGAGAAGCACAATGCGATGACAAGATATCTCCAATTGTCTAGACATATTACATTGGATGAAATCTAACAGGGTAGCAAGGCTTGAGGTCAGATCAGACACACATGGCATGGATTAGAAACAAGGGTGATGTGAGCAACATGGCAAACTGAATGCAAATTCACTACGGGAGCATTCACAGCACTGTTATTTGGGCTCTTATTATTCCCACGGGACAGAAACATGCCTGCGTTCAACTCCTCAACCACTAATTCCTATTATAACTAGAGAAACATTTTGACAAGAAGCAAATGCACACTGCAAAGAGTCTGTAATCTGCAGATTTAATCCCCATATGGGAGATTCTAAACAATTTACAACATTTAGTTTTATGAAATAATTGCTGCAAGTTTTTCTTTGTGTCGCAGGAGAGATTCCTGGACAAAAAAAACCTGACTTCTGTTTAGTTATGTGGAAAGCTAGATAGCAGGGAGGTCATGTTCATTCCACATGATATTGGCAGCCCCTTCCCTGATATTCCATTGTGTCCTGGAGACCATGGAATCCTGTGAGGTCACATGTGTTGTAGCAACACCAACCTCATTTGCAGGGGAGACTGACAAGAGAGGGGTGGAAGGCTGATATTCTGCCTCGGTTTGAACTGTCAGAGAAGAAAATCCAAAACTTCATCCTGCTTTCCAGGCCACGTTAATCCTATTTTCTAATACTGGCTAATGGCCAAAGCATTACCTCACTGACAACAAAATCTAGCTCTAAGAGAAACATGATTTCATTCACCTATTGTTTTTCCACTGTTATGGAAGCCTGTATATAAGACTGCTCCTACTCTACAATGAAGAGACATCTTCTTAACATGCACAGCTGCACATCTTCTCTTCCATTTCATTCTCCAGATATTCACCTGATATATTAGACTTGTTCATGGTGTGGAAATCAGACTGCGATTTGGAGAGACATGTAAAGAATGATAAAGTTCGGGAAAGAATGTTGACTGCAAAGAATGAAGACTCAAAAAAGAGTAGGGAGTGTCATGCAAAGGAAAGGAATTGAAAAAATGTATCTCAACTTCTCACGTTTAGTAAAATTGAATAGTTAAGTCCACAGGCTTTCACCCAACACCAAGGCCAGGAAAGAAAGAGGAACCTGAGAGACTGACCTTGGAGGTTAGTTTGGTTGTTTGGATTAAATCTGCAGGCTTTTGTCTGACACCAAGACCTTGAAAGAAATGGGACTCTGGGAGATCACCCTCAGTGACTGGCAAACAGGTAAATGTTGGGGAAGTCTTATGTTAAGAAAGTACTGCTGAGTCAATAGGAATCTAGATGGGTGGGACTAGGAGTTCAGGAGGATTCTGGGAAAGAGAAACACAAGAGAGTTCGAGATGTAACGCCATTGGGGTAGGAATCCGGGAAACCTCTCCGGTAAGAGACATACTTAGATTAACAATTATGGGGTAATTACTTAAAGCAGAGCTAGCCAGTAAGAGAAAAGCAAGGCCAACAGCTTCATAATTAATATAGCCTCCTGTGTGTTTATTTGGGGACTGCAACGTGGCAGTGCCCAGGTGGCTGGCAGGGGATAAACCAAAGCGGCTAGAAAGGAAAGCTTCACTTTACAGAATGGTGTCGAAAGAATATAGTAAGACAGTACAGAAAACAGATGCCAAATGTACAGGCCGTAAAGAAGCAAGATGCTACTGCCAAACCTACAGAGCAACCAAAAGCTCTACCATTAAAATGGCTGACAGATGAACCCGTCTGGGTGGGTCAATGGCCTATAACATCTGAGAAGTTAGAGGCTTTGGAGAAGTTAGTTCAGGAACAGCTAGATGCTGGACATATTGAGGAATCAACTGGTGCATGGAATTCACCTGTTTTTGTTGTCAAGAAGAAATCTGGTAAGTGGAGAATGGTTACTGATCTTAGAGCCATCAACAAGGTAATTCAGCATATGGGGTCTCTACAACCTGGGATGACGTTACCTTCTCTAATTCCTAAGGATTGGCCAATTATAGTTATAGACTTAAAAGATTCTTTCTTCACCATACCGTTACAAGAAAACGACAGAGAAAAGTTCGCCTTCACAGTACCTACCTATAATAATTCCCGTCCAGTACAGAGATTCCAGTGGAAGGTACTACCTCAAGGTATGTTAAACGGTCCAACTTTGTGTCAATATTTTGTGAATAAACCTCTAGAAATAATTCGTAAAAAATTTCCACATTCGTTAATATATCATTATATGGATGACATATTATTGTCTGATTCAAATAAGGATACTTTGGAAAAGATGTTTGAGGCAGTAAAGGAAATTTTGCCTCGCTGGGGATTACAAATTGCCCCAGAAAAAATACAAAAAGGAGATTCTATTAACTGTTTAGGTTATAAAATAGATGCTCAGAAAATTAGACCAGAGAAAGTACAGATCAGAAGAGATCGTTACCGGACTCTTAATGATCTTCAAAAACTATTAGGAGAAATCTCTCAATTACAGTCAATTATCGGTGTAGAAGGGCATGATTTAAAACACCTGAAAATGGCTTTAAAAGGAGATAAAGACCTAAACAGCCCATGAGTACTGTCAGCTGAGGCTGAAAAAGAATTAGAATGGGTAGAAAAGAGAATATTAGAAGCACATGTGGACCATGTGGATCCAAATCTGGACTGTATTCTGGTTATCTTACCATCTAGAGAATACCCCTCAGGAATATTAATGCAGAGGGAAGACATCATTCAAGAATGGGTATTTCTGCCACATAAACAGAATAAAAAATTGAAAAAATATATAGAAAAGATCTCCGATTTGATATTAAAAGTTAAATTAAGGCTTCGTCAACTGACTGGGAAAGACCCAGCTGAAATTATTGTACCTTTACTGGTATACCTTACAATCCCACAGGACAGGCAATAATTGAAAGATCTAACCAAACCTTAAAAGAGATGCTTCATAAACAGCCAGAGAAAACAAAGACACCTAAACACAAGTTACACAATGCTTTACTAACGTTGAATTTTCTTAATGCTGATGAAAAAGGACGAACTGCAGCAGAAAGACACTGGACTACAGAGAAGACTTCTGAACTGAACCAACCAGTGTATTTTAAGGATGTTATGACCTCAGTCTGGAAACCAGGATATGTGTTATGTTGGGGAAGGGGTTATGCTTTTGATTCCTCAGGAGAAGAAAAGGTTTGGGTTTCATCAAAATTAATTAAAATTCGATCAGAACAGAAAACATCTCAGGAGGAGGAAGATAACAGCCCATCTACAAATTCATAGTTCAGCATGGGTAAAGTGACCTCCTAAAAGGAAAGAGAAGTGTTTTGTTTTTTGTCTTCACAGGTAAACTCAGCAAAGAATACTGGACATATGGATTCCTGTAGAAGAATGAATAGCTACCCTAAGGACCATCAAACAAACAGTAACTCACTGTGTGGTATCAAAGTCTAAATCTCTCTATATTGTTTTTTCATAGTACACTTTTATCTTTATTTCTTCACATACCTCAGTCTCCATTCATTTAACTGAAGCTGGCTTTGGAGTTGGATTGGCTCTCCTACTTTAAACTCAAGCATATTATTTAAATACGATTCAGAATTTCTGTATTATATCAAAGAGTCATTGATATAAGACAGAAGAAATAAAATAAGGGGCTGTTATCTGTGGATTTCTTTTTCTGAACAGTCTAATTTCCTCCAGGTTTTCCATCTTCCCTATTGTCACCTCTTCTGTATGAATACATATTCAATTTAAAATATTTCTTTGTTAACATTAATGTTTGAGTTTTCCAGAGAACAAGGGATTTCCTAACAGCAATCTTCAACAGCTTCAGAAAGAGAATGAGGATCCACTTCCTTGACTTCACCTGATTCGACTGGAGGCATCTGAACTGCCCCACATCATTGACTCCACCTGACAAGCACTATCCTGAAACTGGCCTGAAACTACAGAACTCTACACAACTCCGGATCAAGAAACTGAAATAGCACATCTTCTACAATCTGGCAGGAGCTTCAAGATGAGAGCTTCAATCAACACTAGAACCCCAGTCAGGAACTTCAATCAAGCATCTCCTGCTATACAGAGACTGTGTGATCTACTGAGATTTTGTTATACTAACATTTTTCTTTTCACATGTCCCCATGAGATTAACATCGTCCCATCTCAGCAGGAAGTAGTTTTGAGAATTCCATGCCCACTCTCCCTACTATTGATATTATAAGATAGTTTACACCTGTTAGTGTTAGTTTCAATTATTTTAGAGTTGGGATTGGAAGGAGATGTTCATATTTGGGTGTTTCTTTCAGATAAGTTTAGGTTTAGATACAATAGATGTTTGATACATTTTGTTAATGGACACAAGTTAGTTGTCCTTTTTTAGACTAAAAGGGGAATTGTAGGAGGAAGTCTGATGCCGCCATTAAACATGTAACTTATTAGAGGCACATACAGATGAGGTAATAAAAGGGCGGTTTACCACACCGCTAACCACACCCACTTTAGCCAGGAGTAAAGACGTATACGGCTGGACGTACATAGGCAGAACTGCGTCACTTTGGGCATGGCTAGGGGGCATTACGGGGGAAGGCATAAAATACAGCACACACGAAGTCTCGCTCTCTTTTCCTGGATTTCGGCTTCCGGTCCGGCAGCTGAAAACGGCTTGGCTCCTCTGGGTTTGGTATCTTGTGAGTAATTTCTACATTAAATACTTAGCTTTACTTTCAGTAATTGTGTGTCGAGTATTGTTACAGCGTCCGTGAAGCCTACAGGTAAGGATATTTGAGAGTGTATTAAAAAAATGGTACCTCAAATTCTAAGGGTTTATTAATAGACTATTTAGTAGACTTGTTATATAGAATAGGTACCAGAATAAAGCCAAAGCCAGTAAGGCTCTATTTTAGCTTTAGAAAAGACAAGTCCATGGTTTTTACACTCAGGAGAGCTTAGTAATAATGATTGGGAACAAGGTAAAAATGATCTCCTAAGGAATGTCCAGAAACAAGGACCATAAAGTTTTCCTATTTCTGCCTTCCCCCTTTAAAGATTAGTGAATTAAATTACAGAGCTAAGATGAAGGTACAAATGTCTAATCTTGAAAAGTCATTTATAATGACCAGGAAGAACAGATAGTAAATTACTGACCAGGTTTATCCTTAATCTCTACTACAAGTCATTGGTTATCATTATGCCATACCACATTACAAGGGGTAGGTAAGGATGTAGATCCTGAGTGTAGTTCTAAACCTCTCATGTGAAGATATGATGTGAGGCACAGAGGACTATTTACTCCTCAAACAGTTGCTTTAAAATTTTTTGTTACCAGTAAGATAGAAGTTTGGACAGTATTGGGTGATTTTTAGCTCAGGCTAAGCCTACCCCCACATGGACTTTCAAAACACCTGGAAGTCAGAATAACCCATGTGTGTAGACAAATATCCCCTATCTCAAATAAAATTGAAGACAGATATCCAGCTGGAGCAAGGGAAACTGGAGTCTAGACATATTGAAATTTCCATCTTCCTTTGGAACACACTTAATTTT
>NW_024435135.1:0-3129 GCF_017639785.1 Mesocricetus auratus | reverse complement strand
CAACACTGTTAAAAACCAAGCAATTTAAATAGACCTATAACCCCTATGGAAATAGAAGCTGTCATCAAAAGTCTCCCAACCAAAAAAAGTCCAGGTCCAGATGGCCTCAGTGCAGAATTCTACCACAAATTCAAAGAACAACTTATACCAATTCTTCTCAAAGTGTTCCACACAATAGAAGCAGAAGGGTCTTTGCCAAACTCTTTCTATGAGGCTTCAATAACCTTGATCCCCAAGCCACACAAAGATACAACCAAGAAAGAGAACTTCAGACCAATATCCCTCATGAACATTGATGCAAAAATACTCAATAAAATACTGGCAAATCGGATCCAAGAACACATCAAAACAATCATTCACCACGATCAAGTAGGTTTCATCCCAGGGATGCAGGGATGGTTCAACATACGAAAATCCATCAACGTAATCCACCATGTAAACAAGCTGAAAAACAAAAATCACATGATCATCTCACTAGATGCTGAAAAAGCCTTTGACAAAATCCAACACCCCTTCATGATAAAGGTCTTGGAGAGATCTGGGATAACAGGGACATACTTAAACATAATAAAAGCCATATACAGTAAACCAACAGCCAACATCAAACTAAATGGACAGAAACTCAACGCAATTCCTCTAAAATCAGGAACAAAACAAGGCTGTCCACTCTCTCCATACCTTTTCAACATGGTACTTGAAGTTCTAGCTATAGCCATACGACAACAAAGGGGGATCAAGGGGATACAAATTGGGAAGGAAGAAGTCAAACTTTCACTGTTTGCAGACGATATGATAGTTTACATCAATGACCCAAAGAACTCTACCAGGGAACTCTTACAGCTGATTAACACCTTCAGCAAAGTGGCAGGTTACAAGATCAACTCAAGAAAGTCAGTAGCCCTACTATATACAGATGATAAAAGGGCTGAAAGAGAAATCAGAGAAACATCACCCTTTACAATTGCCACAAACAACATAAAATACCTTGGGGTAACGCTAACCAAACAAGTGAAAGACCTGTATCGTAAGAACTTTGAATCTTTAAAGAAAGAAATTAAAGAAGCCCTCAGAAAATGGAAAGATCTCCCATGCACTTGGATAGGTAGGTTCAATGTAGTAAAATGGCAATCCCGCCAAAAGCAATCTACAGATTCAATGCAATCCCCATTAAAATACCAGTACAATTCTTCACAGACCTTGAAAGAACAATAATCAATTTTGTATGGAAAAACAAAAGACCCAGGATAGCCAAAACAACCCTGTTCAACAAGGCAACCTCTGGAGGCACCACCATCCCTGAGCTCAAGCTCTATTATAGAGATATAGTCCTGAAAACAGCTTGGTATTGGAACAAAAATGGACAGGCAGACAAATGGAATCAAATTGAAAACACGGATATTAACACACGCACATATGAACATCTGATGTTTGTCAAAGAAGCTAAAAATACACACATGGAATAAAGAAAGCATCTTCAACGAATGGAGCTGGCATATCTGGATGCTGGCATGTAGAAGAATGCGGATCGATCCATGTTTATCACCATGCACAAAACTTAAGTCCAAATGGATCAAGATCTCAACATAAATTCAGCCACACTGAACCTCTTAGAAGAGAAATGGGTGTTACCCTTGAACGAATTGGTACAGGAGACAGCTTCCTGAGCATAACACCAGTAGCACAGACAGTGAGATCTAAAATTAATAAATGGGACCTACTGAAACTGAGAAGCTTCTGTAAGGCAAAGGACACAGTCAGAAAGACAAAAAGGCAGCCCACAGAATGGGAAAAATATTCACTAATCCCACATCTGACAGAGGGTTGATCTCCAAAATTTACAAAGAACTCAAGAAGCAAGTCTCCAAAACAGCAAAGGACCCAATTAAGAAGTGGGCTGCAGAACTAAATAGAGAATTTTAAATAGAGGAGTCTAAAATGGCTGAGAGGCACTTGAGAAAGTGCTCAACATCCTTAGCCATCCGGGAAATGCAAATCAAAGCAACTCTGAGATACCATCTCACGCCTGTCAGAATGGCTAAAATCAAAAACACCAATGACAATTTATGCTGGAGAGGATGTGGTGAAAGGGGGACACTCCTCCATTGCTGGTGGGAGTGCCAACTGGTTCAGCCACTTTGGAAAGCAGTATGGAGATTCCTCAGAAAAATGGGAATAAACCTACCACAAGACCCAGCAACTGCACTCTTAGGCATATATCCAAAAGATGCCCATTCATATAACAAAGATGTCTGTTCCACTATGTTCATAGCAGCTTTATTTGTAATAGCCAGAACTTGGAAGCAACCTAGATGTCCCTCACCCGAAGAATGGATAGAGAAAATGTGGTACATCTACACAATGGAGTACTATTCAGCAGAAAAAAATAATGGAATCATGAGATTCGCAGGCAAATGGATGACACTAGAAGAAACCATCCTGAGTGAGGTAACCCAGTCACAAAAAGAGAAACATGGCATGTACTCTCTCATATATGGATTTTAGACATAGATCTGTGGAGTGCCAGCCTACAATCCTATTGCAAGAGAGTCTGGGAAACAGAAACTTCATTTACTGGCTGGTTAAGTACTGAGCTGAACTCAAGAAAGCCAGTATCAGAGAGGGAGGACTGATGATCAAAGGGATTAAGACTGGGCTGGTTGAACCCCCAGAAACAGCTGACCAGACAAAGGTTAACTCTTGAATCCCAGGCATCAGCCTGGGAATCCAGCATGGGACTGATCAAGACCCCCTGAAACTGGGTGTCAGTGAGGAGGCCTACGTAATCTATTGAGCCTTGGACAGCAGATCAGTACCCATCCCAAGTATACACACGGTCTCTGGACTCCCATAGAACAATGTGAGGTGGACTCTCACCCTGAACTCTTGGGGAAGGGTCTAGGCCCTGCCCTATATGAAATGACAGACTATGGACACCCCCATGGAGGGCCTCACCCTCCCTGGGGGAATGAGGGGATAACGGGGGGATGGGGGAGGGCACGGGAGGAGGGGAGGGAAACGGAGAGGGACCTCGTACTGACTTGTGAAGCAACCTTGTTTCTTATCTAAATTTAAAATGGAAAATAAAAAAAATATTAATAAAAAAAAAGAAATCAGTATAGCAAAAAAAAA
>NW_024435134.1:0-6729 GCF_017639785.1 Mesocricetus auratus | reverse complement strand
TTTTATTTTTTTATATTTTATTTTCCAGTTTAAATTTAGATAAGAAACAAGGTTGCTTCACAAGTCAGTTCCAGGTCCCTCTCCCATTCCCTCCCCTCCTCCCGTGCCCTCCCCCAACCCCCCGTTATCCCCTCATTCCCCCAGGGAGGGTGAGGCCCTCCATGGGGGTGTCCATAGTCTGTCATTTCATATAGGGCAGGGCCTAGACCCTTCCCCAAGAGTTCAGGGTGAGAGTGCACCTCACATTGTTCTATGGGAGTCCAAAGTCCGTGTGTATACTTGGGATGGGTACTGATCTGCTGCCCAAGGCTCAATAGATTACCTAGGCCTCCTCACTGACACCCAGATTCAGGGGGTCTTGATCAGTCCCATGCTGGATTCCCAGGCTGATGCCTGGGATTCAAGAGTTAACCTTTGTCTGGTCAGCTGTTTCTGGGGGTTAAACCAGCCCAGTCTTAATCCCTTTGATCATCAGTCCTCCCTCTCTGTTACTGGCTTTCTTGAGTTCAGCTCAGTACTTAACCAAGGGAGTCTGCCTCTTCTTCGATCAGCCACTAAATGAAGTTTCTGTTTCCCAGACTCTCTGGCCATAGGATTGTAGGCTGGCACTCCCCAGATCTATGTCTAAAATCCATATATGAGAGAGTACATGCCATGTTTCTCTTTTTGTGACTGGGTTACCTCACTCAGGATGGTTTCTTCTAGTGTCATCCATTTGCCTGCGAATCTCATGATTCCATTATTTTTTTCTGCTGAATAGTACTCCATTGTGTAGATGTACCACATTTTCTCTATCCACTCTTCGGGTGAGGGACATCTAGGTTGCTTCCAAGTTCTGGCTATTACAAATAAAGCTGCTATGAACATAGTGGAACAGACATCTTTGTTGTATGAATGGGCATCTTTTGGATATATGCCTAAGAGTGGAGTTGCTGGGTCTTGTGGTAGGTTTATTCCCATTTTTCTGAGGAATCTCCATACTGATTTCCAAAGTGGCTGAACCAGTTGGCACTCCCACCAGCAATGGAGGAGTGTCCCCCTTTCACCACATCCTCTCCAGCATAAATTGTCATTGGTGTTTTTGATTTTAGCCATTCTGACAGGAGTGAGATGGTATCTCAGAGTTGTTTTGATTTGCATTTCCCGGATGGCTAAGGATGTTGAGCACTTTCTCAAGTGCCTCTCAGCCATTTTAGACTCCTCTATTGAAAACTCTCTATTTAGTTCTGCAGCCCACTTTTTAATTGGGTCCTTTGGTGTTTTGGAGACTTGCTTCTTGAGTTCTTTGTAAATTTTGGAGATCAACCCTCTGTCAGATGTGGGATTAGTGAATATTTTTTCCCATTCTGTGGGCTGCCTTTTTGTCTTGCTGACTGTGTCCTTTGCCTTACAGAAGCTTCTCAGTTTCAGTAGGTCCCATTTATTAATTGTTGATCTCACTGTCTGTGCTACTGGTGTTATGTTCAGGAAGCTGTCTCCTGTACCAATTCGTTCAAGGGTACCACCCACTTTCTCTTCTAAGAGGTTCAGTGTGGCTGGATTTATGTTGAGGTCTTTGATCCATTTGGACTTAAGTTTTGTGCATGGCGATAAACATGGATCGATCCGCATTCTTCTACATGCCAGTCTCCAATTATGCCAGCACCATTTGTTGAAGATGCTTTCTTTATTCCATTGTATATTTTTAGCTTCTTTGTCAAAGATCAGATGTTCGTACGTGTGTGGGTTAATACCCGGATTTTCAATTCGATTCCATTGGTCTACCTGTCTATTTTTGTGCCAATACCAAGCTGTTTTCAGGACTATAGCTCTATAATAGAGCTTGAGGTCAGGGATGGTGATGCCTCCGGACGTTGCCTTGTTGAACAGGGTTGTTTTGGCTATCCTGGGTCTTTTGTTTTTCCATACAAAATTGATTATTGTTCTTTCAAGGTCTGTGAAGAATTGTGCTGGGATTTTAATGGGGATTGCATTGAATCTGTAGATTGCTTTTGGCAGGATTGCCATTTTTACTACATTGATCCTACCTATCCAAGAGCATGGGAGATCTTTCCATTTTCTGAGGGCTTCTTTAATTTCTTTCTTTAAAGATTCAAAGTTCTTACGATACAGGTCTTTCACTTGTTTGGTTAGCGTTACCCCAAGGTATTTTATGTTGTTTGTGGCAATTGTAAAGGGTGATGTTTCTCTGATTTCTCTTTCAGCCCTTTTATCATCTGTATATAGTAGGGCTACTGATTTTCTTGAGTTGATCTTGTAGCCTGCCACTTTGCTGAAGGTGTTAATCAGCTGTAAGAGTTCCCTGGTAGAGTTCTTTGGGTCATTGATGTAAACTATCATATCGTCTGCAAACAGTGAAAGTTTGACCTCTTCCTTCCCAATTTGTATCCCCTTGATCCCCCTTTGTTGTCGTATGGCAATAGCTAGAACTTCAAGTACCATGTTGAAAAGGTATGGAGAGAGTGGACAGCCTTGTTTTGTTCCTGATTTTAGAGGAATTGCGTTGAGTTTCTGTCCATTTAGTTTGATGTTGGCTGTTGGTTTACTGTATATAGCTTTTATTATGTTTAAGTATGTCCCTGTTATCCCAGATCTCTCCAAGACCTTTATCATGAAGGGGTGTTGGATTTTGTCAAAGGCTTTTTCAGCATCTAGTGAGATGATCATGTGATTTTTGTTTTTCAGCTTGTTTATATGGTGGATTACGTTGATGGATTTTCGTATGTTGAACCATCCCTGCATCCCTGGGATGAAACCTACTTGATCGTGGTGAATGATTGTTTTGATGTGTTCTTGGATCCGATTTGCCAGTATTTTATTGAGTATTTTTGCATCAATGTTCATGAGGGATATTGGTCTGAAGTTCTCTTTCTTAGTTGTATCTTTGTGTGGCTTGGGGATCAAGGTTATTGAAGCCTCATAGAAAGAGTTTGGCAAAGACCCTTCTGCTTCTATTGTGTGGAACACTTTGAGAAGAATTGGTATAAGCTGTTCTTTGAATTTCTGGTAGAATTCTGCACTGAGGCCATCTGGACCTGGACTTTTTTTGGTTGGGAGACTTTTGATGACAGCTTCTATTTCCATAGGGGTTATAGGTCTATTTAAATTGCTTATCTGTTCTTGATTTAGTTTTGGCAAATGATAGCTGTCCAGGAAGTCATCCATTTCCTTTAAATTTTCGAATTTTGTGGAGTACAGGTTTTCAAAGTATGACCTAATGATTCTCTGGATTTCCTCAGAGTCTGTTGTTATGTCCCCCTTTTCATTTCTGATTTTGTTAATTTGCGTGTTCACTCTCTGCTGTTTGGTAAGTTTGGACAAAGGTTTGTCTATCTTGTTGATTTTCTCAAAGAACCAACTCTTCGTTGCATTGATTCTTTGTATTGTTTTCCTGGTTTCTACTTTATTGATTTCAGCCCTCAATTTGATTATTTCCTGGCGTCTACTCCTCCTGGGGGAGTTTGCTTCTTTGTGTTCTAGAGCTTTCAGCTGTGATGTTAATTCTCTGGTATAACTGTTCTCCTGTTTCTTCATGTGAGCACTTAGTGCTATGAACTTCCCCGTAGCACTGCTTTCAAAGTGTCCCATAGGTTTGGGTATGTTGTGTCTTCATTCTCATTGAATTCGAGGAAGTCTTTAATTTCTTTTTTTATTTCCTCTTTGACCCAGGGATGGTGCAGTTGAGCATTATTCAATTTCCATGAGTTTGTAGGTTTTCTGCAATTTGTGTTGTTGTTGAATTCTAATTTTAAAGCATGGTGGTCTGATAAGATGCATGGAGTTATTCCAATTTTTTTGTAGCTGCTGAGGTTTGATATGTTGCCAAGTATGTGGTCGATTTTTGAGAAGGTTCCATGTGGTGGTGAGAAGAAGGTATATTCTTTTTTATGGGATGAAATGTTCTATAGATATCTGTTAATCCCAGTTGGGTCATTACTTCTATTAGACCCTTTGCTTCTTTGTTGAGTTTCTGTCTGGTATTCCTGTCTAGTGGTGAGAGTGGTGTGTTGAAATCTCCCACTATAACTGTGTGGGGCTTTAGATGAGATTTAAGTTCTAATAATGTTTCTTTAACGAATGTGGATGCCTTTGTATTTGGGGCATAGATGTTCAGGATAGACACTTCATCTTGGTGGGTTTCACCTGTGATGAGTATGTAATGACCTCCTTCATCTCTTTTGATTGATTTTATTTTAAAGTCTAGTTTGTTAGATATTAGGATTGCTACCCCTGCTTGTTTCTTGGGTCCATTTGATTGAAAAATTTTTTCCCAACCTTTAACTCTCAGGTAATGTCTGTCTTTGAGGGTGAGGTGTGTTTCTTGTATGCAGCAGAAGGAAGGGTTCTGTCTTCGAATCCATTCTGCTAGTCTGTGTCTTTTTATGGGTGAGTTAAGGCCATTAATATTGAGGGATATTAATGACCATTGATTGCTCATCCTTCTTCGATTTGCGATGGTTGTTGTTGGTGGAATTATGTGTGGAATTTCACCCCTTTGTTCTTTTGGCTGTTGGTAGAGAGGGATTCTCTAATGCTTATGTTTTTCTGGTTGTAGTTAGCTTCCTTGGGTTGGAGTTTTCCTTCCAAAATTTTCTGTAGGGCTGGGTTAGTGGACACATATTGCTTGAATCTAGTTTTGTCATGGAATATCTTGTTTTCTCCGTCTATAGTGATTGAGAGCTTTGCCGGGTATAGTAGTCTGGGCTGGCATCCATGGTCTCTTAGTGTAGGTAGAATATCTATCCAGGACCTTCTGGCTTTCAGAGTTTCCATGGAGAAATCAGGTGTAATTCTGATAGGTCTGCCTTTATATGTTACTTGACCTTTTTCCTTAGCTGCTCTTAATATTCTTTCTTTATTCTGTATGTTTGGGGTCTTGATTATTATGTGGCGAGGGGATTTTTTTGTGGTCCACTCTATTTGGTGTTCTGTAGGCTTCTTGTACCTTCATTGGCATGTCTTTCTTAAGGTTGGGAAAGTTTTCTTCTATGATTTTGTTGAATATGCCTTCTGCCCCTTTGAGGTGGATTTCTTCTCCTTCTTCTATACCTATTATTCTTAGGTTTGGTCTTTTCATGGTGTCCCATATTTCCTGGATGTTTTGTGTTAAGGATTTGTTGGATTTAAGGTTTTCTTTGGTTGATAAATCCATTTCTCCTAGTGTATCTTCAACACTTGAGATTCTCTCTTCCATCTCTTCTATTCTGTTGGTAATGCTTGTATTGGTAGTGCCTGACTGTTTGTCCAGCTTTTCTATTTTCTGCCTTTCTTCAGATTGTGTTTTTTTTAATGTCTCTATTTCAGTTTTCAACCCTTGCAGTGTTTGCATTGCTTCTTGCAATTTTCTGTTTATCTGTTCGTCCGTTTGTTGCCTTTTATGAATTTTTTGGTTTGTTCTTTCTTCCATTTCTTGCATTTTTTGGTTTGCTTTTTGTTCCATTTCTCGCATTTTGTGCTTTGTTTCTTCTTCCATTTCCTGCCTTTTTTGATTTGTTTCTTCCTCCATTTTTTTCATTTTTTGCTTTGTTTTTTCTACCATTTCTTGCATTTTTTGCTTTGTTTCTTCTTCCATTTCCTGCCTTTTTTGGTATGTTTCTTCTTCTAATTCTTGCATTTTTTGCTTTGCTTTTTCTTCCATTTCTTGCATTTTTTGCTTCATTTCTTCTTCCATTTCCTGCCTTTTTTGGTTTGTTTTTTCTTCCAATTCTTGCATTTTTTGGTTTGTTTTTTCTTCCATTTCTTGCATTTTTTGGTTTGTTTTTTCTTCCATTTCTTTGAGGGATTTTCCTATATCCTCTTTTAGGGCCTCTATCATTTTCATGAAAGTGCTTTTAAGGTCGTTCTCTTCTGCTTCTTTCGCATTGGAATGTTGGGGTCTTGCTGGACTGGAGTCTCTAGAATCTGGCGGTGACATATTTGTTTTTCTGTTGCTGACTGTGTTTTTGTATTGTCTCTTTCCCATCTCTTCTTCTAGTGGGTGCAGAAAGAGCCCCTTACTGGTCTGGGGACCAGAGTTCCCTTTTGGTGGGTGCTAGCAAGTCCAATAATCTGGTGGTTCTTCTATTCCTTGTCCAAATGCTGGTCCCATGGGTGGAGAAGAAGAACAGGAATCTGGGGCGCTTAGCCTCCTACCTGGTCCCCTGGACCCTATGCTGGGTCCTGTTGTACCTGATCCGGAACAGCTACTCCCCTGGTCTCCCTGCCTCCTCTGGTTTCCTGGTCTCGTTGGTGGGAGAGAAGATCTGGAGTCTGGGGTGCTTGGCTCCCGCCGGGATTGGGAGCTCTGTGCAGTTCCCAGGCGATCTGCAGGCACTGGAACACAGGCCGGGAAGCCGGCCTGTTTACCTGATGCTGCCGGAGGAACAGCTGCTTCCCTGGACTCCCAGCCTCCTCTTGGTTCCTGGTCTCGTTGGTGGGAGAGAAGATCTGGTGTCTGGGGTGAATGGCTCCGGCCGGGATTGGGAGCTCTGTGCAGTTCCTAGGTGATCTGCAGGCACTGGAACACAGGCCAGGAAGCCGTCCTGTTTACCTGATGCTGACGGAGGATCAGCTGCTTCCCTGGACTCCCAGCCTCCTCTGGTTTCCCTGGTCTCGTTAGGTGGGAGAGACGACCTGGAGTCTGGGGTGCTTGGCTCCCGCTCGGGATTGGCAGCTCTGTGCAGTTCCCAGGTGATCTGCAGGTACTGGAACACAGTCATTATATTTTTGAGTAATCATTTATGATGCTTA
>NW_024435133.1:0-5081 GCF_017639785.1 Mesocricetus auratus | reverse complement strand
CTGCCCTTACAGTTACATATATTTTGAAAGGAAAAGAGACTTTCCTAATATGTGGAATGTTCTTTATGCTCCAATTATCTTTAAAATGTTTATGGACGAGCCGGGCGGTGGTGGCACACGCCTTTAATCCCAGCACTCGGGAGGCAGAGGCAGGTGGATCTCTGTGAGTTCGAGGCCGGGCTGGACCGATAGCCTCCAAAACAATACAGAGAAACCCTGTCTCGTAAAAACCAAAAAAAAAATGTTTATAGACACGTTTGATATCATGGACGATAAACTTTGTATTCTCTTTATTTCTGAAGAAATTAATGACTACTACTAGTTTATGGATAAAATACGATTAATTTCTTGAGAATTTATTATATGCACTGTAGATTTAGTACAGGTACTAAATCTATAGTGTTGTGTGGTCATTTAAAGAATTCTATATTATCATATAATATCACCTAAATTTCAGGTGCACATGGATAGCACTATTGCATCTGCTGTGGACTTATATAGAATAATTTCTTCATTCACCTTCAGATGTAAATGCACTATGCAGAGAATTAACTGTTAGATGAACTGGTAATCTTGTGCTTGTTCAAACAGTTGCAGGATGACATTTGAGCATTGCCTTTGCATTTATGAAAACAGTAAAATAGTAGTTCATGAGGAGAAAAACCTGCCTGAAACTTATAGACTGATGCAGTCCTCAGGGTGATAAGATTTCAAAATTTCTGCTGTTGCAATTTCCAGCATCTTTGGTGTCAGCTTAACTCATGGAAGGATAACTGCCTTACAAATCCAAACAGTCTACAAACAAGCCATTTGGTTCTATGTATGACCAGACTGCACTGAATGAACACAGTATCTCAGATCTGGTAAGCTATGCAGGTTCAGTCTACTTACTACTGGCTTTGGGGGACTAAAAGTAGTTTGTTGTATGTTTTCTCCCCTCAAGGTCAATGGGCTTATCACAGTACTTCTGATATGGGACCAAAGTAGAAAGTGAGAGAAGCTACAAATTTTCCATCTGAGAGCATTCCCTAGACTTGACTGTCACAGGCCATCCTGCAGACACTCCAGTAATATTACCTTCTTCATATTCTTCTGCATTTTCGAGCTCCAGTAACCTCATGGGCATAAGAAAACAAGCTGTCAGAAATCTAGCACAGAGTGCTTGATTATTTTTCATCTATTTTTGAGACAAGGCCTGCGTGTATTTCTGGATGGTTTGTAACTCGGAGATGCATGCCTATTTTCTGTCTCTTGAATGTTGAGATTATATATTTTTTCTTATTATAATAAAAGTATATAATTTCCCCTTCTTTTCTCCACTCCAAGCCTTTTAATAGACCTGTCAAACTTGCCATCTATCAAAATCATGATCTCTTTTGCTTTACTTGTGACATATGCTATTGTAGATAAATATAAGTCTATGTCCACATATAATTTAAATATATAAATACAACCTTTACCATCTACATAATGCTACTTGTATTATTGAAAGACCCCAAGCGGTGGACTTTCACGGGAGGGAGACCCGAACCCAAGGAACAACGAGACCACGAGCTTGGATGCAACAGCAAGAGGCTTTACACACGGGTACCCGGGCGTCTCAGTTTTGGGGGGGCTGAGCGCCCCGAGCTGGGGACTCAGGGGTCCTTTTATAGCAAAAAGCGGAGTACAGAAGCAAGAAGCCTAGTTACAGGACCCTGATTGGGCAATTTAAATGAGGCCGGGGCTCAGAACGAGGGCAATTGAGGTTTTGCTTGGAACTCAAGTCTCGGCCTTGGCCCTATCTGAAGAACAATAGGTCTCTGTGCCTGCCCAATCTTGCTGGGCTGGCTATGCAGACAGCAGACACCTGTGTCCCTGCCTGGACAGAGATAGTAGTGACTATTCAGTCATGAGGACCTTGAGCTGAGCTCCTTCTAATAAAAAAATGACTATTCAGCTGAGCTGTGGGGGAAACGGAATTTTACATAAGCCTCAGCTGCTTGTGTAGGCTAGGGCCGGGGTCTTTCATTATAAGGGATGACCATTTAATATTGAATAATCAATCTGTGGGCTCTGCCCTGGGGGAGGCTATTTCCCCAACAATCAGCATTCCTTTTTTATATATAGTAATTTTTCTAGATTTGAAACCGCATGGTATTTCCACATTTCATATTAGTCTATCTATTGGTATAGCCCTATTCAAAATTTGCTTAGCAGTCATGTTGGTAGGACTTTGTTTGTAGATTGTCACATAATCTATAACCTGTAGCTAATATACATTTTCTCTTTCAAAACAACTTACACATTTAACTTTTAAAATCTTTCTGCCTCTTTGTCTTCAATGGTCCCTGACTCTTAGGTGTAGGTTGTTTTGTAGACATATCCAAAACTCTGGATTTAGGTTGGCTGTGGTTTTCTGTAATGGTTTCTATTATAAAAAGAAGTGTCCCAGATACATGATGAAGAGTATATTTCTCTATGAGTGTAGGGACAAATATTTATAATTCAGTTAGGGATAATTTATTAAAGTAGAAGGTATAGGCTCTTCTTCCATATGCATGACTTCACCAGCCCTAAATTTTTCAGTAGGTTTCCAGTGCAAAGCATGATTTCCCTCTTCTTGGGCAGATCTTAAGTGAAGTTATAGAGTTGTTGGTTACTGCCAAGCTATACTTGCGATTATTTCACCCTTGTGCTTACCATATAATTATGGTCATTGCTGTGATTAATAGATTTCACTGTTGGGTGGGACTGTTGGGTTTTTTCCTCCTTTATAAAAATTGCATGGTGCCTTAGGCAGTCATGTTGGTAAGACTTTATGTTTGTAGATTGTCTCATAATCTACAACATGTAGATAATAGACAAAACTCAAAGAGAAAGCACTATGGTTAGTTCAAAACATATCTGGGAAAATATTCTTAATTATAGATGTTATGTAAGATGATATATCATAGTATCTATAATAAAGTTATAGGACTATATAGAAAATAACCATATATATATGCATATATATGCATATATATATATGGAGAGAGAGACAGAGAAGAGAGACAGTTCAGCACATTTAGAAAGGAAAATAAAGTAAATAAAAGATAAGTATAGCAAATTATCAATATAAATATAAGAGAAAATGGTTGGAATTTTAAAGAAACAGAAAAATTGAAGCTAACTCTGGTAATATAATTTCCATTAAGAAGCAAAAGCTTAAGATCAGATGGAGCTTTGTAGAATGTCATAAAATATCAATTAAAGACACATAATTGAAAATTTCTGTTGCTTAGTAAAACTGATTATATGTCTGTTGCTAAGAGGAGAGCCACAGTACAATTAGTTACACTCTGAAAAGGTTAGATGTGCATTAAAGAGAGGTCAATGGGAAGTTTTGTAGCTAATTTTAAATTGTTAATTATTTTTGTAATAGATACTGTTTCATATTCTTCTCTGCCCTTATGTCAACTAAAGTTCGAGAGATAAATTACATCGTGCATGCTAAGCAAAGTTTCACTATAATTTATTTCTTTAATTACAGTTACTATTTCAAATTTCTTATTTTTATTCAAAAATTAAAAAGTTTCAAAGGAGGAAATTTTACAGATTTATTTAAAATTGATGGACACATCTTCTATTTTCTTTAACTTTGAGAAATAGAATTATGTGATATTAAGGAAAACTATTTCTCATAATTTTTTACTTGAGAGCATAATATGACTAAACATTGTCTTCAACAGTCTTTCATCTCTATAAATAATAGATCTCGTTTCTATTATATTGGATAATAGGAAGTATTAAATAATAAACATTACTGTTACTACTACTAACAAAATTGATCATTCTTACATACTGTCCCTATGCTAGCCTGCTTCCGTCTGCTCACCCTCTCTGGGATCTACAGGCCTGTGGAATACAGCCAACTCAATAATCCCCAGGAGGACCTTGTGACAAGGAGACTGCTGACAGAGCAGGTCTAGTCCCAACCCCACTCAGGGCCCAGGACAGAATGCAGAGTACAGACAGCAGAGCTCCCACCCACTGGGAAATGGTGTGCCTTAGACCTGTCTCCACCCACCGTGAGACCGCCAGTGTATTGCACCTGCTTGCATACACCGGAAGAGAATCTTGGACCCGTACCCACTAGGAAAGGAAGAGACCCCCCGACCTGTACCGCCTGATAGAAGGGATGGGAAAACGACAATATAAGAACAAATTTAATGAGAGAAAAACCAATATGACAACACCAGAATCTAGGCACTCTACACCAGCAAGATCTGAACATGATTACACAGATGAAGCAAAAGAGAATGAACTTTAAAAATACTTCATGAAGATGATAGAATCTAAAAGCAGAAATAAGAAAATTATTTAAAGAAATGAGAGTAAAAACATGCAAAGAAATTCAAGAAATGGAAGAAAAGACAAACCAAAAATTGCAAAAACCATTTCAAACAGTGCACGTTTTGAAAGTTGAAACAGAAACAATAAAAAACCCACACTCTGAGGGAATGCTGGAAATAGAAAACCTGTGATCAGAAACTTCAGATGTTAACCAACAGGATACAGGATTTAGAAGAGAGAATTTCAGGCATTGAAGATTCACTTGGAGAAATAGATTCATTGACCAAAGAAAATCTTAAATCCTATAAACACCTATGACATAATATCCAGGATGGGACACAGAGAAAAGGCCAAACCTAAGAATAATAGGGAATGAAAAAGGTGAAGAAACCCAGCTCAAAGGTGCAGAGAACATATTCAAAAAATCATAGAAGAAAATTTTCCCAACCTAAAGAAAGACATGTCAATTAAATTACAAGAAGCCTACAGAACACCAAATAGAGTGGATTACAAAAAGTCCAATCACCACATAATAATAAAAAACCAAAACATCCAGAATAAGGAAAGAATATTATGAACAACAAAGGAAATTGGCCAAGTAGCATACAAAGGCAAACCTATCAGAATCAAATCTGAATTCTCCATGGAATCTCTGAAAGCCAGAGGGTCCTGGATAAATATGCTTCCAAATCAAAGAGACCACGCATGCCAGCCCAGATTAATATACCCAGCAAAAATTTCAATCAAGATATTCCATAAAAAAACAG
>NW_024435132.1:0-1923 GCF_017639785.1 Mesocricetus auratus | reverse complement strand
TCTTCACAGATCTTGAAAGAACAATAATCAATTTTGTATGGAAAAACAAAAGACACAGGATAGCCAAAACAACCCTGTTCAACAAGGCAACGTCCGGAGGCATCACTATCCCTGACCTCAAGCTCTATTATAGAGCTATAGTCCTGAAAACAGCTTGGTATTGGCACAAAAATAGACAGGCAGACCAATGGAATCGAATTGAAAATCCGGGTATTAACCCACACACGTACGAACATCTGATCTTTGACAAAGAAGCTAAAAATATACAATGGAATAAAGAAAGCATCTTCAACAAATGGTGCTGGCATAATTGGAGACTGGCATGTAGAAGAATGCGGATCGATCCATGTTTATCGCCATGCACAAAACTTAAGTCCAAATGGATCAAAGACCTCAACATAAATCCAGCCACACTGAACCTCTTAGAAGAGAAAGTGGGTGGTACCCTTGAACGAATTGGTACAGGAGACAGCTTCCTGAACATAACACCAGTAGCACAGACAGTGAGATCAACAATTAATAAATGGGACCTACTGAAACTGAGAAGCTTCTGTAAGGCAAAGGACACAGTCAGCAAGACAAAAAGGCAGCCCACAGAATGGGAAAAAATATTCACTAATCCCACATCTGACAGAGGGTTGATCTCCAAAATTTACAAAGAACTCAAGAAGCAAGTCCCCAAAACAGCAAAGGACCCAATTAAGAAGTGGGCTGCAGAACTAAATAGAGAGTTTTCAATGGAGGAGTCTAAAATGGCTGAGAGGCACTTGAGAAAGTGCTCAACATCCTTAGCCATCCGGGAAATGCAAATCAAAGCAACTCTGAGATAGCATCTCACTCCTGTCAGAATGGCTAAAATCAAAAGCACCATTGACAATTTATGCTGGAGAGGATGTGGTCAAAGGGGGACACTCCTCCATTGCTGGTGGGAGTGCCAACTGGTTCAGCCACTTTGGAAATCAGTATGGAGATTCCTCAGAAAAATGGGAATAAACCTACCACAAGACCCAGCAACTCCACTCTTAGGCATATATCCAAAAGATGCCCATTCATATAACAAAGATGTCTGTTCCACTATGTTCATAGCAGCTTTATTTGTAATAGCCAGAACTTGGAAGCAACCTAGATGTCCCTCACCAGAAGAGTGGATAGAGAAAATGTGGTACATCTACACAATGGAGTACTATTCAGCAGAAAAAAATAATGGAATCATGAGATTCGCAGGCAAATGGATGACACTAGAAGAAACCATCCTGAGTGAGGTAACCCAGTCACAAAAAGAGAAACATGGCATGTACTCTCTCATATATGGATTTTAGACATAGATCTGGGGAGTGCCAGCCTACAATCCTATGGCCAGAGAGTCTGGGAAACAGAAACTTCATTTAGTGGCTGGTTAAGTACTGAGCTGAACTCAAGAAAGCCAGTATCAGAGAGGGAGGACTGATGATCAAAGGGATTAAGACTGGGCTGGTTTAACCCCCAGAAACAGCTGACCAGACAAAGGTTAACTCTTGAATCCCAGGCATCAGCCTGGAATCCAGCATGGGACTGATCAAGACCCCCTGAATCTGGGTGTCAGTGAGGAGGCCTAGGTAATCTATTGAGCCTTGGACAGCAGATCAGTACCCATCCCAAGTATACACACGGACTCTGGACTCCCATAGAACAATGTGAGGTGCACTCTCACCCTGAACTCTTGGGGAAGGGTCTAGGCCCTGCCCTATATGAAATGACAGACTATGGACACCCCCATGGAGGGCCTCACCCTCCCTGGGGGAATGAGGGGATAACGGGGGGGAGTGGGGGGAGGGCACGGGAGGAGGGGAGGGAAAGGGAGAGGGACCTCGAACTGACTTGTGAAGCAACCTTGTTTCTTATCTAAATTTAAAATGGAAAATAAAAAAATAATAATAAAAAAAG
>NW_024435131.1:0-1807 GCF_017639785.1 Mesocricetus auratus | reverse complement strand
TAACCCTAAACCTAAACCTAACCCTAACCATAACCCCTAACAAGAACCCTAACCCTAACCATAACCCTATCCCTAACATTAACCCTACCCTAACCATAAATCTAACCCTAACCCTAGCCCTAATCTTAACCCTAACACTAAACTCTAAATCTAACCCTATCCCTAACACTAAATCTAATGCTAACCTAAACCTAACTCTAACCCTAACCTTAACCCTAAACTTAGGTTAACCCTAACCCTAAACCTAACCCTAACACAAGCCCTAATCCTAAGCCTAACCCCAACACTACCCTAACACTATCACTAAACGTAACCCTAATCCTAAACCTAACTCAAACGCTAACCCTAACCCTAACTGTAACCCTAACTTAATCATAACCCTAACCCTAATGCTAACAATAGCCCTCACCTGTAACCCTGTCCCTAAACTCTAACCCTAACCGAAACCTATCCCTAACCCTAACCCAAACCCTAACTGTGACCCTAACCTAACATTAAACATACCTTAACTCTAATGCTAATCATAACCCTAACCTAAACCTATCCCTAACACAAATCATAACCATAACCCTAACCCTAACACTAACCCTAACCATATTCCTAATCCTAAGCCTAACCCTAAACCTAAACCTAAGCCTCAACCTAGCCCTAACCGTAACACTTACACTAACCTCTAATTCTAACCCTATCCCTAACACTAACTCTAACCCTAACCTAATCCTAACCCTAAGCCTAAACTTAACACTAACGTTAACCTTAACCCTAAACCTAACCCTAACCCTAGCACTAACACTAACCCTAACCCTAACACTACCCTAACCCTATCCCTAAACCTAACCCTAATCCTAAGCCTAACTCATACACTAACCCTAACCCTAATCATCTAACCCTAACACTAACCCTAAACCTATCACTAAACCTTACCCTAATCCTAAACATCACCCTAACCCTAGCCCTAATCCTAACACTAACCATAACCCTAACCCTAAAAATAACCCTAATCCTAACCCTAATCCTAACTCTAACCCTAAGCATGATCCTAAACCTAACCCAAACCCCTAACCCTAACCCTCTAATACTAATCCTAACCCTAACTCTAACGATAACCCTAAATTCTAACCCTAACCCCAGCCCTAACCCTATCCTTAACCCTATCCCTAAAACTAACAGTAATCCTAACCATAATCCTAAACCTAACTCTAACCCTAACCCTAGCCATATCCCTTATATAATACTACACCTACCCATCTAATCCTAACCATAACCCTAACAATAACACTCACCTCAGGTTTCAAGTAGTTACACATAGAATTTTGAAAATATTTTTGTACCGTAAGTTTTCAATACATTAGGCATACAGATTCTCACACAGTGTTGTATCCTTACTTTTCAAGGAGTTACACATGCAACTTCTCATTGAGTGTTATATAGTTAGTTTTCAAGAAGTTACACATGTAGATTCTCAAATAGTGTTGGATTGATAGTTTTCAGGAAGTTATGTATGTAGATTCTGACACAGTGTTGTATCTTTAGTTTTCAAGAAGTTACGTGTTAGTGTCTCACACCGTGTTGTATCGTTAGTTTTCAAGAAGTTATACTTATAGATTCTCACAAAGTATTGTATCGTTAGTTTTCAATAAGTTACACGTGTAGATTCTCACACAGCATTGTATTGTTAGTTTTCAAGAAATTATGCATGTAGTTTCTGACACAGAGTTCTATCGATAGTTTCCAAGAAGTTACAGGTGAAGATTCTCACACTGTCTTGTATCAATAGTGACCAAGAAGTTACAGGTGTGGATTTTCA
>NW_024435130.1:0-2837 GCF_017639785.1 Mesocricetus auratus | reverse complement strand
GTTAAGAGAAGCTTTTTTCTTTGAGAGAAGCTTTCCTGCCCGCCTGGCTCAAGATCCGCATCAGTCCCAAATAAACACACAGGTGGCTATATTAATTATGAAGCTGTTAGCCTTGCTTGTTTCTTACTGGCTAGCTCTGACTTAAGTAATTACCCCATAATTGTTAATCTAAGTATGTCTCTTACCAGAGAGGTTTCCGGGCTTCCTAATCCCAATGGCGTTACATCTCGAACTCTCTTGTGTTTCTCCTTTCCAGAATCCTCCTGGACTCCTAGCCCCACCTATCTAGATTCCTATTGGCCAGCAGTAATTTATTGACATATACACAGGACTTCCCCAACATCTCCTCTTTTCTGTTTAAACAAAAAGAAAGGTATTAACTTTAACATAGTCAAATTATATATGACAGAACAGTTATCAAGTAAGAACATAGTTACAATATTTTAGCAAGATTTAAAGAAAATATCATCCATCCCATCCTTGTGAGTCCAAAGTTCTATATGTATCTTTTATCATAACTAAGGAAAACTATAATTATAACTATCTTCAACTCCATCAAAGACCACAGAAGGATAATATATAAACACTAGGATTGACAGAGACATCTTACTGCCTGGACAGTCACCTGAAGTTCCCCTGTAACGTTGGGGCATCCATCTTCAGCCCATAGGCCACGATGTATCCAGAAGATTTCTCAGTCAAGCAGGAAATTTCAAAACTGTCCATCTGCATCAGCAGTCTGTTAGTCATTTTTCTGTGTCCTGCAGAATATCCCATAGACTCTTCCATGAAGCAGGAACCCTGTAAGACAGAGTTCAGCAGTCACTTTACTGTGGGTCCTGCATGTCGAGATTATACAGCAACAGTCAGTCTAGGCAAGAGCACTTTCTTGCCCAAATGGCTAATATTGCCATGTTGAAAGCAAACTCCATAACGAGTTTCTTCGATGCCCATTTTCCTCTCAGACATAATCGGTGCTGCCAAGAGCAGACATTTCTCATTGTCAAGAAAAACGCTAAACCATTTTAAATGCCATTTTCTGAAGGTCTTTGAGAGGTTTGAAGACTGTTTATCTATCTCAAATATATTTCTGTATATCTATAAAACCTAACTTACCTAACTATAAATTCTATTATAAGTAACTATCTATAGTCTGTATTCAATTATGTATTACATTTTGAAAGATCAGTATAAGCACAATACTTAATCAAGAGGAGAAATATAAGCATCACAAAATTGACCTTGAATTTGTATCAATAAATGAAAAACAATGCCCATACCATAATTCCCTTTTTTACCATTAACAAGAGATCGGCTGTGATCATTAGCCAATTATAAACAACCCCATTTAAATGAAAACAAATATTTATAAACAAGATGGGAATTAGGACGTCGCTCATTCCAAACTGCTTCGTGCTGGAAGGGGGCGCTGTTCATACCATGGGGATTCTGACATAACTCAGAAACATGTATAAGTCCGTATTTTCGGGGTCTGTAAAACTGCATCATCTTAGCTGTCTCAATAGTTGGAACACCTGGTCTACTGCTTCCGGGGGTCTTGGTTTATGAAACCACAGAAGCCTGGAAGGAATCCTCAGCTTATCATTTTCTGTGGAAACATAAACTAAAACTCCTTTTCCGAGTAACATATCCTTATACTTAAAATTTGAAGTTAAGGCATTTTCAAAAGGTATAAGTTGAATTAATTTAGCAGCAATTATAATCAAGTGTACTTTAGTTGTTCCTTCCTTAGTAATGAAAAAACTGAAAAACACAATAGCGTACAGTATCCAGACTTTCTCTGTATTTTCCATCTTTACATGGCTTATTTATTTATCTATGATTACTTTATTTATTTACTTTTATTTATTTTTCTCTGAGACAGGGTTTCTCTTTGGAAATCCACCTGCCTCTGCCTCTAGAGTAAATCCTACCGGCATGCGCCACCACAATACCGGCTTTTGTATTTATTTACCACTTTGCCGTTTCATTTTCTCTCACAATCTCACATATGTTTTTAAACACACTGTAAACCTTTAGAGATTTTCTTCATCCAAGTCTGATTTTACTGTAAATCTTTATGTTTTTCTGGCCACGTGTCTTAACTGTTAAAACCGTGGCTGTTTTAAACTGTTGGTTTTTCGTCAAGATGGTGGGCGTAAGCGTGATTTCAGCTTACCACCTCAGTCCATGCTGACCTCCAGCAAAAGCTGCCACTTCCAGCTGTACGTACACACCTTTCAATCGTTAGCAGAGTCTCTTAAAAGAACCTTGTTGGTTTTTTTTTCTTTTTCTTTTTCTTTTTCTTTTTATGCCGAGTCAGGAAGACTCCAGTAAGCGAGCCGCGTGAATCTCGGCTTGTGGCTAGCAAAACAGAGCACACCTGAGAAAAATGCTGCTACCAAAAATCTGTGCTTCTCTCCGTTCTTCTGTTTCTAAAATTCCTTTAAACCTTTTGTTATTTTGCATGGAAATTCAATCCCACTCCTGACAACCATTCTGTTAAGAGAAGCTTTTTTCTTTGAGAGAAGCTTTCCTGCCCTCCTGCTTCTAGATCCGCATCAATCCCAAATAAACACACAGGAGGCTATATTAATTATTAAGCTGTTGGCCTTGCTTGTTTCTTACTGGCTAGCTCTGACTTAAGTAATTACCCCATAATTGTTAATCTAAGTATGTCTCTTACTGGAGAGGTTTCCGGGCTTCCTACCCCAATGGCGTTACATCTCGAACTCTCTTGTGTTTCTCCTTTCCAGAATCCTCCTGGACTCCTAGCCCCACCTATCTAGATTCCTATTGGCCAGCAGTAATTTATTGACATATACACAGGACTTCCC
>NW_024435129.1:0-7840 GCF_017639785.1 Mesocricetus auratus | reverse complement strand
GAGAAACCAACCAAGCTTCTATTTACCTGGGCCCAAAATGTTACTGCATCTTCTACGTGACTTCCAACAACATCGTCAACTAAAATAAAATCACAATGCAAAAAAAAAAAATTAGAACTTGGTATCATTTAATTCTTATACCCCCAAATAATATTTAACGACAGTACCTTTATTGTAATGTGTATCTTCATCCATTTGGACAAGTCCTGAAAAACTAACAATTCGATACCTTGAATTAGGTTTTAATATCTATTAACAATGGAAAAAATCTAAATCACATATGGTTTTTTGTTTTTTGTTTGGTTGGTTTTTTTGGTTTTTCAGAGACAGGGTTTCTCTGTATTGTTTTGGAGCCTGTCCTGGAACTCATTCTGTAGATCAGACTGGCCTCGAACTCACAGATCCGCCTGCTTCTGCCTCCCTAGTGCTGGGACTAAAGGCGTGCATTACCAATGCCCAGCCTTCAGTCTAGTCTTGAACTCTAGATCTTCCTGCCTTTATCTAAAGTGCTGGTATTATAGACATGCTCCATCGTACCTTGCTCTTACAAATCTTAATATAACAGTTGGTGTGAGGAAAAGGAACCGGTCCAGAAGTTTTAATTGAAAACTCCAATGTAGTTTTCTAGTATTTAGTTTACAGACTATCACTTTAGGACACTGTGCATGGAACATCATAGTATAATTAAAGAGCCAACAACAGTGAACATCTTGTTTTTCAGTCTGTAAAAATAGCCTTTGGTTACAACCATTCTAGCTAAAAGTTATGTGACATTAAATGAAACTTGCATTTAATCCCCTACCCTATTAAGAAGTGAGTAGTGTGTAGATACTGACTGTTGGAAAAAGTTCTCCTGGAACTGTAAGGACTCTTGACACTGTCTAGAATAAGGAATAGCCATTTTACAAACTTTCATAGGAGAGAAGAAAAGTTTTGTTTGAAAGTGCATAGCTAACATGAATGACCTAAAGATGGCGGAGGATTAAGCACTTGAGCATGAGCTAGGAGTGAGCTGGTTGTAACTCCATGGCCCTTGGATAAGTGGGTATGCAAACAGACTGCAAATCTGAAGACAGTGGATGCCTATTGTTTTGCTTCCCAAATCGTTGGTGATCAGAAAGCCCTACTTGGTTAAGTACATCAAGTGGGTATCTGCAAACAGGATGAGACAGAAACTCTGGTGTTGGGAATGAAAAGGAGACCAGTGCTTGTCCTCGGTTTTGTATTTGCATATGTTTGAGTGCTCTAGGTTGTTGGAACTTGAAGCATTGGAGGTCATGCTGTGCTAGGGCCCAAAGATGGAGGAGGGTCCATGGTGGAGGAGGAGGAGTGGGGGAGGGCATATGGGCCGGTGCCTGTATTTGCACTTGATAGCTTTTGGTTTAGCTGTTAGTCTGTTTATTCCTCCATTGCTGGCTGAATCCACTTATTCAAGTAAATCTGCTTCACAGACAGCTGAATCCCCAGGGCAGATGGCACTTGGAGAGGGTTTGAATTTGTTGTGTGGTGGTAGTATTATTCAGCAGTGACTTGCTAAATGAAAAAGCTCCCTTTGCCACCTTGAAAAGGAAAGTCTCTCTTTAGTGCTTGGTCTTAGAAAATCTGAAAGCTTGGGAGGGCATGTTCAGTTTCTGTTCAAGGCCATCCTCAGAAGCTGGCTACTATATGCAGAGTCCTTGAATAGGAGGTGCCTGTGTCCTATAAATTTCTTTTCCCCCACTCATTTTCTTCTGTGTCCTTCAACTTGGTTTGAGCCAATATAGTGAAGGATTATTCTCTGTGGTGTTTTACAAAAGTTGTAGGGCTTCTTCTGGAGCTGAGTACAAACAGTAATATTAAGTAGCTTTACTTGTGGAAGTTAAGGGCAGATTTCAATAGCAGTGTGTAATCAATCTGGCCATATACCAGAGTCCTCAGTCTGTGCTTACCGCTGAAGTGTGCAGTACTTCAAGGTACTCAGCTTTGAGGTGCAATGGGATGAGCCTCTTGGCAACAAATTCTAGGTTTATTCATCATGTGTGTGTTCTCTTGACTGATATTATCTCTTCCAGAATCCTTTTTTTGGGGGGGGAGAGGGTCTTGTTACGGGAGTTCTCCTGACCCCACCCCCCCAAATTTTGGGATGATCTACAGGCATGCACTATCAGCCTCTCCTTTCTTTTTTGTTTGTTGTTTTTGTTGTTGTTGTTGTTTTTGAGACAGGGTCTCAAAATTGCCAGGTCTACATAGACAGTACAGCCTACATAGTTTGGAACTCAGAAATGTACCTGGCCAACTCTTGAGTGCTGGGATTAAAGTGTGCACCCTCACTCCCAGCCCTTTAGAGGGGTCAAGATGGTTTCTTGGTGTATCCTTGGCTATCCTGAAACTGGCTTTGTAGACCAGACTGGCCTCAAAACAAATAGAGATCCTCTTGCCTCTGCCTCCCAAATGCTGGGATGAAAGGCAGGTACCACCACCACCTGGCTCCCAGTTATTTTTTTTAAGTGTGTTGTGGATAGAACCCAGAGATTTGTGCATGGTGTGTCTAAGCTGTATTCCCCAGTCCTCTTCCAGAATATTTTCTTGGATTCTTCTGTTCGTAGTTTGGTTTGTCTGTCTTGTTGGGAACTGGGAAGACAAGGTCTCAATATTGCTTAGACTGGACTTGACATTCATTGTGTAGCCCCCTGCAACTTCCCAGGTGCTACAAAGAGCAGTCAGTGCGCTTAACCACTGAGCCATCTCTCTAGTCCCTAGGGGCAGATTTTTAGCTGCTGATCCATTTCTCCAGCTTCAAAATATGTATTAACTAAAGAATTTAATAGTGGCATCTGGTTTATGTCTAGTACCTTTTTGAGCCCTGTTTGTTTCCTTCACTGAGCATGTGGCAGAGGGCAGTGGAGCCTGGCTTGGCTGCCTGGGTACAGGAGGCTACCTTGCATGTGTTCCCCATAAAGCCTGGCTCTGGTCCTAGAGATTGCTCCAGAAGGCAGGCATTCAGGAGTGGCCACAGCTGTGGGGTGTGGGTAGTTGCTAAGCAGCACTGTCTCGTGGGTAAGGACAACATTTGGCCTCAGTCAAGGGGAACAGTTGTTTTTAAGATGCCCATTAAGTCCCAGCCCTGTCTGCCTGAGGACTGACTTGGTTATGACCACCCTTACGCAGGGTTTTTGAGTGGTCATGGGAGGGCCCTGGGTGACACAGTCATAGTGGAGTCCCATCCTACTGTTCCTCAGGTGAACATAGAGCCAGGTTTGGTTTCTGTTCGGATGTCTGTTAAATTGGGGCAGCATGTGAATTCATCTCCTTTGAGGACTGCTGTTCAAACACCATTGCTTTCAGGATGTGGTTTTTATACCTTCAGACCTGGTGTCTCTCCCCCAAGGGCCAAGAAGTCTCAGCTTGCAGTGTTGTTTAATTTAGGGAATGACTGATCAGAAGTCTAACACGTGCAAGGTGTGTGGGCAGATGCAGACTCCTTCTCCTGGGACCAGCCTGGCTACCCCAGCGGACAGGAGACTGAATCCTAGCCGTGTCAGTGGGAAGAGGCTTGCTGACTCCACACCACAGTGGATGGGTGTAGTACTAACTTCTGGGACTTCCCAAGGGTTCTGTGGCCTGTAAAGTTCTGTGGACACTCACCGTCTTAGTACCTGTCTCCCCGCTTCAGAGCTGGTATATTGGCCCCAAGGCAGTTCTGATTGGCCTGGATGAAGAGTTTAGCCTGCAGCAGATGCTTGGATGGAGAAGCAGATGGCAGGCAGGCATAGTGTGGGTGATATGGTGGGAGGCTGGGAGTCCTAAAGGAGGCTGGGGACCAGGAAGACGGCTTCCCAAAGGGACATAAAGGTGAGTGGGGCTCTGCCAGGGGAGGGGCTCACAAGCCTGTGTGTGGATCCAGTGGCTCTCAGGCAGTGGATGGCTCTAGAGATGGCTGAGCGCTGGGCTCCCCGCCTGAGATACTATAGGGATAGCCTACTCCATGCTCTAGACCGGGTAGGTGCTCTTGGCTCCCCACCCAAGACTGAATGGGCACGCCACAACTCCTTTCCATCGGTATTGCATTCAAGCCCTTACCTCTCGGAGTCTTGCTGTACATGGGTGTCCTTTATATAGTCCACACAGTAGACAATGCACGAACTTCCCTGATGTTCAGTTAGGTGCTGCCAGGGCAGAGGCTGGTATTCTCCTCAGCTGTACCTGACTCCTTGGATTGGCCTCAGCTTGCTTGGTTCTGAGGGCGCGTGGGTGGAGGCTGAGGGCAGCTCTCAGGAAAATAAGCACTGAGTGACAGGGGCAGTCCCTTCCGATTCCTCCTCACCTGCCACCCTTCGATCCACTCTGTTACACCCTGAGCTGCTGGGGGAGACGCGGACCAAAGCCGGCTGTGCAATTTGTCCTTTAACCAAAACATCACGATTTGTGGTCCTGAGTCCTGGTTACCAGTCCTTGATTCCACCAAGCCTTGTCCTTGTTTCAGGATTTAAATCTTTCTACTCTTTCTGATTCTAGGTTATAGAGTTAGAAACATCCTTGTTCATTTGGAGCTGATTCTGTTCCAGGGATACGGGTTGTATCTGGGGACATTTTTTTCCTGGGATGGGGATGCAAAATTCCACTTTTCAGAGGCTTGAAACCCCTCTGGTTGGCCTCCCGGGCTTTTGGAGCTCAGTCCCAGGGGAGGGTGTAAGATGCAGGGCCTTTCTGCGTGACTTCTCTTTGAACTTTACCCCCTGCAAAGCTAAGAGTCAAAGGTAATTTATTCAGCTTCCCAGGCTGGAGAGAACTAAAGGCTGCCTTCCCACTAGGTGTGCCCCTGAAAGCTCTCTGGGAAGGTCAGCGACCATACACTGTGCCTTGAGCTGGCTGGGTGAGTCTCTAGTCTCACAGTGTCTGCCTGTCTTTCAGGGGAGACTGACAGGTCACCTGTCCAGAGATGAGGGACTTGTTCCATTCAGTGTCAGCTTTGAACTGGGAAGACAAGAAGAGAGAAAAGAGAAGAAAGGATAAAGAATTACTTTTGGCCAGGCAGTGGTGGTGCACGGCTTTAATCCCAGCACTCTGGAGGCAGAGGCAGGCAGATCTCTGTGAGTTCGAGGCGGCCTGGTCTACATAGTGAGTTCCAGTACAGCCTCCAAAGCCACAGAGAAACCCTGTCTCAAAACACCACACTGGGAGAAGGAGAGGGAGAAGGAGAGGCGGGGGAGGAAGAGGGGGAGAGGGAGAGAGAATTGCTTAGGTCTCTTCTTGTGCCTTTGACAGGAGGATTTCACATCACTCCTTTAGCTTCATATCCTTTTGGAAAGAGACAGCCCTGGTCTTGCTGCCAGGCCCTGCTTAGGGACACCAAGTCAAGTCCCTCGTGTCCTGCTTTCTTGAGTCCCCTCTTTGGATGAGGCCCCTCCCCCATCTTCTTCAATGTTGATGACATGAAACAGGCATCCTCAGGAAGTGAGAACTAAAACCCCCTGTGCCAGGCTTCTGAAAACCTGGTCTCTGCCAACAGTGACACTTTCCAGAACTTTCTAGCGGAGGCAGGTTTCTTGAATTATAGCGCCTCACTGAAGAGCTGGAAAATATAGGAAGACTAAAATGTCTGATGGCCCCCAATAACCGCTCACCCAAGACATCACTGTGGTCCCCTGGAGTCCCCTCTGCTGTTCTCATACCCACACATAGACAGCTGGATCATGTATGTGTATGTTTTTGAATCCTGCCTTTATGTATAAGTGTGGGAACACTATTCAGGTTGTGAGTCTCTCTAAGGATTTTGTTTAGAACTGGGGGGTTTACTTTAGTTGTAACGCCTGGCTTAGCCTGGGGTTCTTTGAAGGGGCTGAATGAACTCTGCAGAATATGGGCTGAAAGTGGCTTTTCCACTCGACCTTAGGGAAACCATCATTTCAGAGGAAAGTACCAGCCGCTGTTCAGAAGAGATGGTTTTGAGGATGTGGAGGGGAGGGGAGTTTCCCCTACACTGGACTGAGTCTGACCGCGAGCATTGTGCTGTCCTGAGTGCCTGTTGGCTTTGGGGTACAGGGTGAGGAAGGCTTGCAGGGCTGCACAGTTTTGTCCTAGGTGCTTTCCAAGGTCCTGATAACCTTCCAGTCAGCAGTTCAGCATATGCGATGAGCTCCAGAGTAGCATCTTTGCTTGGCTGTGGAGGCAGTATGAAGGCTGGGTGGTGTCCACTCAGCATCCGGGCAGACACGGGGCAGACCAAAGAGCTCTTTGTCAGTCGGTGCCACTTTCCCAGGAGCCAGCCTGCATTCACTCAGGAGGGCGTGGCCGAGCCATCCTGTGAAGTCTGAGAATATAAGGCACAGTAGCTAGCAAGGTGGCGTTCTCTTCATCCGGCACACACAGTTTCACTGCTTTGCCTGGAGTCCGCAAGAGTTACCTGAACCACCTCAGGCTAACGGTGACAGGGATCCCGGTGCTGCATGAAGACTCTGAGCTGGTGTCAGCTGCCTTGTGTCGAGGGTGATTATGCTTCCTAGAGAACTGGGTGGGCAGCTTGCTGAACATCTATCCCCGGCTCCATCAAGACGAAGTTGGGGACCATGTGGTGACTACTGTGATGGGGGCCATTTCTAAGGGGGAAAAAATGAAGCCTTCGGTAGCAGTGCCTGTGAGCCCAAGAAATGGTTAGCAGTTAGAAGCAAAGGCTGTTCCTCCAAGGACCTGAGTTTGAGTCAAAGCATCCACATGGCAAGGATCGCAGTCTCTACTGACCAAAACCGACAGCTTTGAGGGTTTCTGTGACTCTGGAGGTGACCTCCACATAGCTTTTCAGGTTTCAGTGTCTCTGATAGTCACCTACACACAGCTCGTAGGTTTCAGTGATGCCAATGGTGTCTTCCATACAGAACTTCAATGCTGTTTCCCACATTGCAAGTTTCCAGTGGTTCCACCAGTGACCTCAAGAAGTGCCAAGAGTAGAAGAAACAAACTCTTCATTGAGCCGCAGCCCCCAAGCAAGTAGTCAAAGTCAGGTGATCTACATTTGGTAGTGAGGGGCGGAATACCAGTGTGGTGGTTTGAAAGGAAATGGCCCCCAAAGGGAGGGAGTGGCACTATTAGGAGGTGTGGCCTTGTTGGAGTGGGTGTGCTGCTGTGGGGGGGCAGGCTTTGGCGTCTCTCTTTCCTCAAGCTTCTCTCAGCTGACTGCCTGCTGCCTTCTGTGTCTGCCTGCACACTGCCACCCTCCCCGCCATGATGATAATGGACTGAATCTGTGAAATGTAAGCCATCACCCCATTAAATGTTTTCTTTGTAAGAGTTGCCATGGCCATGGTGTTTCTTCACAGCAACAGAAACCCCAACTAACACAACCTGACACGTCTAGAGCACCCCTCAACATCTCATACCTGATGGTTTCCACGGTGATTCCTCCAGGGTCCGTGGACTTCCCTCACAGTAGTGGTCAGGCACTCTTCAGAGGTCATGTGATTCTAGCGCTTAACAATGAGCTGGCACTATGGTGATCCCATCTGTGTTGATGAGCACCGGGCAGCGTGGCAGCTGGCAAGGCTCTGTAGAAACGCTACTGGCCTCCTGCCTTAGCTCGAGTTCATGCGGCTTGAATTCATCTTCCTTTCATCCCCAAACACCCCTTCCCCATTCCCCCTCCTTCTACACCATCACCCCAGTTTCCTCATCCCCGCTTTGCCAGCCCCTGTCAGAAGCAAGAAGCCACACAGCTTACCCATCCCTGTCCTCTCCCTGTGGGCGGAGCAGCTCTGCTTCAGCTCCCGTTGCTATGACTCCGTTGCTAGGATCAGGTTGTCTCCATCCCAGGCAGGAAACATGTAGTGAATTATGGATGGCTGGTTCTCTCAGAGGCCTGGTCTGTAAT
>NW_024435128.1:0-3591 GCF_017639785.1 Mesocricetus auratus | reverse complement strand
TTAAAATAAACAAGGAATTAGAAATAAATTACAAATTGGAAATAAAAGAGATATTAGATGTTAAATGAAGCTTTTTCTTGTGAGGAGCCTTCCCGCCCGCCTGGTTCCAGATCTGCATCAGTCCCAAATAAACACACAAGACGCTGTATTAATTATGAAGCTGTTGGCCTTGCTTGTTTCTTACTGGCTAGCTCTGACTTAAGTAATTACCCCATAATTGTTAATCTAAGTATGTCTCTTACCGGAGAATAGTTCCGGGCTTCCTACCCTATGGCATCACATGTCGACTCTCCTGTGTTTTCTCCTTCCCAGAATCCTCCTGGACTCCTAGCCCCACCTATCTAGATTCCTATTGGCCAGCAGTAATTTATTGACATATACACAGGACTTCCCCAACATCTCCTCTTTTCTGTTTAAACAAAAAAAAGGTCTTAACTTTAACATAGTCAAATTATATATAACAGAACAGTTACCAAGTAAGAACATAGTTACAATATTTTAGCAAGATTTAAAGAAAATATCACCCATCCCATCCTTGTGAGTCCAAAGTTCTATATGTAGCTTATCTTTTATCATAACTAAGGAAAACTATAATTATAACTATCTGTCTTCAACTCCATCAAAGACCACAGAAGGATAATATATAAACACTAGAATTGGCAGAGACATCTTACTGCCTGGACAGTCACCCGAAGTTCCTCTGTAATGTTGGGGCATCCATCTTCAGCCCATAGGCCACAATGTGTCTGGAACACTTCTCAGCAAAGCAGGAAATTTCAAACTGTCCATCTGCATTGGCGTCTGTCAGTCATTTTTCTGTGTTCTGCAGAAAGTCTGGTAGACTCTTACAACAACAGTCAAGCAGTACAGGCAAGAACAGTTTAGAACAAGATTAGCCAGAATGGCTAATCTTGCCATGTTGAAAGCAAACTCCATAACGAGTTACTTCGATGCCCATCTTCCTCTCAGACATAATTTGTGCTGCCAGGAGCAGACATTTCTCATTGTCAAGAAAAACCCTAAACCATTTTAAATGCCATTTTCTGAATGCTTTTGAGGGGTTTGAAGACTGTTTATCTATCTCAAATATATTTCTGTATATCTAGAAAACCTAACTTACCTAACTATAAGTTCTGACTATTATAAGTAACTATCTATAGTCTGTATTCAATTATGTATTACATTTTGAAAGATCAGTATAAGCACAATACTTAATCAAGAGGAGAAATATACATATCACAAAATTGACCTTGAATTTGTATTAATAAATGAAAAACAATACCCATACCACAATTCCCTTTTTTACCATTAAAAAATATTGGCTGTGATCATTAGCCAATTATAAACAACCCCATTTAAATGAAAACAAAGATTTATAAACAAGATGGGAATTTGGACGTTGCTCATTCCAAACTGCTTCGTGCTGGAAGGGGGCGCCGTTCATACTATGGGGATCATGACAAAACTCAGAAACCTGTATAAGTCCATATTTTCGGGGTCTGTAAGACTGCATCATCTTAGCTGTTTCAATTGTTGGAACATCTGATCCACTGCTTCCGGGGGTCTTGGTTCGTCAAACCACAGAAGCCTGGAAGGAATCCTCAGCTTTTCATTTTCTGTAGAAACATAAATAAAATCTCCTTTTCCGAGTAACATATCCTGATACTTAAATTTTGAAGTCAAGGCATTTTCAAAAGATATAAATTGAATTAATTTAGCAGCATTTATAATCAAGTGTACCTTAATAGCAGTTCCTTCCTGAGCAAGCAAAAAACTGAAAAACACAATAGCATACAGTATCCAGACTCTCTGTGTATTTTCCATCTTTACGTGGCTTATTTATTTATCTATTATTACTTTATTTATTTTACTTTTATTTATTTTTCTTTGAGACAGGATTTCTCTTTGGAAATCTGCCTTAATATTAGATATAAACACACACTCTATGATTAATATTTAGTGATAAATACACAGGCTATGACTAATATTTAGAGATAAACACACACTTTGATTAATATTTGATATATACACAGTCTGTGATTAATATCTAGAGATAAACACACATTATAAGATTAGTATTTAGAAATAAACACACACTATTATTATTATTTAGAGATAAACACACACTCTATGATTAATATTTAGAGATAAACACACACCCTATTGTTGGGGAAGTCCTGTTATTTGCCTGTTATTTGTCAATAAAGTACTGTTGAGCCTATAGGAACAAAGATAGGAGGGACTAGGAGTCCAAGAGAACTATGGGAAGAAGAAACACAGGAGAGTTCGAGATGTAACGCCATTGGGGTAGGAAGCCCGGAAACCTCTCTGGTAAGAGACATACTTAGATTAACAATTATGGGTTAATTACTTAAGTCAGAGCTAGCCAGTTAATCATAGAGTGTGTGATTTTCTCTAAATATTAATCGTTTAATGTGTGTTTATTTCTAAATTTTAATCACAGAGTGTATTTATCACTAAATATTAATCATAGAGTGTTTATCTCTAATAATATTCATAGAGTGTGTGTTTATCTCTAATAATATTCATAGAGTGTGTGTTTGCCTCTTAATATTGATCAGAGAGAGTGTGTTTATCTCTAAATATTAATCACAGAGTGTGTTTTTATCTCTAATTAATAATCGTAGAGTGTTTATCTCTAAATATTAATCACAGAGTTGTGTTTATCTCTACATATGAATTATCGAGAGTGTGGTTATCTCTAAATATTAATCATACAGTGTTTATCTCTAAATATTAATCATAGAGTGAGTGTTTATCCTCTACATATTAATCATACAGTGTGTTTATCTGGAAATATTAATCATAGCTTTTGTGTTTATCACTAAATATTAATCATAGAGTGTGTATTTATCTCTACATATTAATCATAGTGGGTGTGCTTATCGCTAAATATTATTTTACAGAGTGTGTGTTTATCTCTAAATATTAATCATACATTGATTATCTCTAATATTACTCATAGAGTGTGTGTTTATCTTTAATATTAATCATAGTGTGTGTGTTTATCTTCTACATATCAATAATAGAGTGTGTGTTTATCTCTAAGTTTTAAGCACAGAGTGTGTGTTTATCCTCTAAATATTAATAATAGAGTGTGTGTTTATCTTCTAAATATTAATCATAGAGTGTGTGTTTATCTCTAAATATTAATCATAGAGTTGTGTTTATCTCTACATATGAATCATAGAGAGAGTGTTTATCTCTAAATATTAATTATAGTGTTTATCTCTAAATATTAATCATAGAGTGAGAGTTTATCCTCTATATATTAATGATACAGTGTGTTTTTCTGGAAATATTAATCATAGATTTTGTGTTTATCTCTAAATATTAATCATAGATTTTGTGTTTATCTCTAAATATTAATCTTAGAGTGTGTGTTTATCTCTAAGTATTAATCATAGATCGTGTGTATATCTCCAAATATTAATCATAGAGTGTATTTATCTCTAAATATTCATCATTGAGTGTGTGATTATCTCTAAATGTTAATCACAGTGTGTGTGTTTTTCCCTAAATATTAATCACAGTGTGTGTGTTTAACTGTAAATATTAATCATAGAGTGT